>NC_140581.1:336527103-336801408 GCF_964204655.1 Triturus cristatus | reverse complement strand
GTTAAGTATTTACTCAAGACCCTGATTTCTGAGCTCATTGAAAAGCGGCTCGTCTTTGTCAATTGACTGAATTCCTATCTCGTGCACACATCTGAGGGATACCTTATGTGCAGTTTTCTAGGCTGCAGCCAGGGGCTACCCTTTGTAGCCTGAAGATTGTATCTTAAAATGGTGTGCTCGGTGACCTGATGATTGACTCTTCCAGCCCTTCACTCCTCAGATAGAGATAACCTGCCCTGTTTCCTGGGCAGTAAAAAATAACAACAAACTTGGTGCCCTGAGAACAACAACAAGATGTCACCAGGGTGTGTGCGCGTTTGTTCCAGAATGGGAAAGTGAAAGTCCGAGAACAACAGCCTGCACAAGGGGGGAGAGACACTGCGTGGGAGACAAGTGCAGGCACACTAATTAAAAACAGATGGCCCCAGCGCACTGCTGCTGGCCCCCGAGAGCAAAACGCTCTGGGAGTAAACATTTCACAAGAAGCTGGGACAAGCACACGCCTTTGGCCAATTGCATACTAAAGCCAGACGCAAAGGCGAATCGCATGTGAGGACCACAGGCACAAGCTTCTACTGAAGCTGAAGTGATTCCAAGAGGTCGAATTCCTTTGCAAAGCATGTGCGCTGCCATAGGCTCGACCTAAAAACGGGTGCTTAATACATTCAAGCCCCACACCAAATACACTCCTAGCTTCTAAAGCACTCTGCTGGTTGTCAGTATTTAATGTCACCCAAAGGTAGATTATGGTTCATCTGGTAGTCATAAAAGGTATAAATCACTTCAAATTTTGCTATGATCATCATGCTTTCCAGAAGGCACCATTTTCTTATTTTCTTTAAAAATGCAATGGGCTCAGATACCCCATAGGGGTGAGAGTGCTGCACTTTACAAAAGCAGACTGATTGTTGATTGATTTTGAACCAATACATGGTATAGTGCAGAACCATTCTTTGGCATGAGAGAGGGCTTTTTTTTATTTACAATGAAATGCTTTCATAGTCCGATGAGTTATCTGTAAAATACTTTTTTTGTAATTTTGTAAATAATTATTGAAATTTAAAGAAGAACATAACAATGTTGGTAAGTCTTGGCATAACATACCCGAGAAGTCTCTTGTCATTACAGGTATAGCCATGCTGATTTGCAGAGTAGAAATTGCACAAAACAGGGGTGGGGGGGCAACGGAGGGGCACACTAGGAACCAGAAGGGTAGATAAAGGGGGGAAGAGGGAAGGAGGGACAGGGAGGTAAACGAAGAGGGGGGAATCGCGGAAATAGGTATTTTTAGAAGAGCAGGACCATAGGGCAGATAATGCGGGGGTGAACTCCAGAATTGTGAGCTGTAACAGACATTAGATTAGTTCAGGGGGGATTGAGTACAATAGACAATGAGGGGTCTAAATATAGGCGAGGAGATTGTACGATAGATTGTAGTGGCGATTACCTGCACAGGGGAAGGCAGTGGAGGGAGGGGGAGAGATGCAACTCACGCAACGAAATTAATTTTATTTATTTATTTATTTACTTACCTCTGTTGGGCCGTATTCTGTAGTTTACTACCCCCCACCCTGCTTCTCCTCCACCTTGCCCCACCGCCCCATAGCACTCCCTCCACGGGCAGCTACTGGCAAAATGTATTATGTAGCTATACTTATTAATGCTAGGCCTCAAAATTCCTGAAGCAAGCTTTGTTTTACAAGTGGCTTAACTAAATGTGCTAAGAGGTGAAAAATATTTAAAAGTTGACCATACCCTGACAGGTATTTAAATAAATCTTCACATACCACTGAAGAATGCTTCTGATGAATAATAATGTTTTGAAATTGCTTGCTAGAAACCCTTTATCATTAGATGAAATAAAAACTTATTTCACATAAAATACAATGCATAAATAGAAATGTTAACCGTTTTTACATATTTTCCTCATTTTATAATGAAAAGATGTGTTGCTGAATAATATTTCACTGCAGTTGATGTTTCTATTTCACATAGTCCATTGTTTAGCTAACATACAATATATTTTATTAGAAGGTTCTAAATGTTGTCATGCTCATGGGAAAAGAAGGTCCATAAATCGAAAAGGCCTCATATGTACATGCAATTTTAGTAAATGTTTCACGTTTCATGATAACTTTCAGTAGTCTAGTGTACATAACGTGAGAAAGGAAGAAGGAATTTTATTCTCCAAAGAATACTGAAAGCTGATTGGCTCAGAGGAGAAGAGGATACAATTTGAATTCCAACATTTCTTTTTGACTGTTTATATTAGTGCATGTACCTAGAGTAGGTTAACGGTTTTCCCCTTTATGCTCTTACCCATCCGCAATAGCCATTCTAAATCCGAATGCTAGCAAGTGGTGATCAACCCTGTTTGTGTAAGACGGAAATGTTAAACCATTGTATTTAAATTGATTACCGCTCAAGCATAATCTGGTAGCACAGTAATGGATTACGTCTTGAGAAGAGGAGCTGTAAAATACTTTCCCCATTAAGAGTAATACCCCAGTCCCAAAGCCCAATGCCCAGAAGTTGAAGACTAAGAAGGCGTATTTTTCAAAGGCAGCTGCTGTTTTGAAGGTGTGAGTATTAATAGGGCGACGCATCATGATTTATGATTCTATGTTGTGCTTTATTGAGAAGTAATTTGGAATATGTTAGCTGAATGATTAGATGGACATATGTTTATTGTGGATTAAGTTGAAGAGTTATCATGATCGGCGTAGCTTGAGATCCCGGGATAAATAAATATATATTAAAATAAGTGTAGAAGACACTTAATAGAGATTGATGTTGAAATTATCTGCTGAAGTTTTGTGGTGTAGATCGTGAAGTACCGTCGACTACACAAATGAGATAGTTACTATAATGATCTGTTGTGAATGTACTAATAGCGATTGATGTGGGTAGAACCTGATTGCACAAATGATGAAGCTACATTGATTAGGGGGATTTCACTCTGGTCATGATTTCACTTGCGAACATGGAAACAGTTGAGGCCAGACTGCAAAGCCAGGTCCTCCCTTGACCAGAAACAAGCATCCTGGGACCTGTTTCAGGGTATCACCCCTCATCAGTCAGGCTGGCTTGAATCTAGTGGCACAGTGAGCCCGGGACCTAGGGCAGCTTGAATCCAGGGGCACAGTGAGCCCGGGACCCACGTTTAGGCATACCTGGCACACTTAGGGTGAGAAAGCAAAAGACACACAAATAATAGATGGAATGCACAACAAAATCAAACATTCACTTCCAGTCAATAGATCTGGGTTAAATCCATCATTCTATTGCTCACCATGCCACCGAAATTTAGACCCAGCCATATGCAAATCAGCCTTGACCCAGCTCCTCATGGGAACAGTTAATATTTACAAGGTGGCGCATGTAGGCACATGCGTTACTTATAGTGGCCTTGCGTCAGAATGTCTGCATGATGCAAAATTAAAATATGCAAGGTATGCTTTCCCACGCTAAAACTAGCATAAAACTGATGCTGTCATAATTAGATGTTTCGGAAAAATGACGCATCGTCGGCAAGTGGTGCGCTGAGGCAGAAATGCGTCACAAATCTAGCATAGAGTATGACGCATTGGCGGTGGTATGTAACAATAAGCCAGACAGAACAGTGTGGAAAGCAGAACTACACTATAGAGGTGCTTATTTGGCCACCACCCATCCCCTCCACAGCACTATGATGGCAGCACAGGAGAATGGAGCGTGTTTATCGCCAGCGGACCACCCTAATTGATCTCAGGGAAGATGCGGTCATCACCTACTGCTGGCTCAGGAGGGAGCCCATCATCCAACTGCTACACTAGAGCACCAAGGCTCAAGCCACCACCAACTCCCAGAGCTACCTACATCCCTCAAGCAGGTCATGCTCGTGGCTATCCTCCACATGCTGGCCTCTGGCACATTCCAGATTACGGGAGCAAGATTAGCTGAAATCTTCCAGCCATCTTTTTCAGTCTTCCTACCCTCTGTCCTAGATGTCATCATCCACCTAACACCCCAGCACCTCCTCCTCCCCAACACAGAACAACTGCAGCTGGAGACAAAGCAATGGTTCTATGTCATCGGAGCTTTCCCCAATGTGTTTGATGCAATGGACTGCACACATGTAAAACTGGTTCCCCCTGCAGCAACATCTCATCTCTACAGGAACCAGAAGCACATGTACTCCATCAATGTCCATGCCATCATGGACCATCAAGGGATGTTCACCAACGTGCTGTCCAAATACCCAAAGAGTGTGCATGACGCATACATCTTTAGGCACTCCATCATAAACGAAGCTTCCAGAATGGCCAACATGGGAATGGCCTACTTGTAGGTAAGCAAAACTCAAGTACCTAACAGACCAGCTAACAGTCAGAAATGGATGACATAATACCCAACTATCTGTGTCTGTTGTAGCAGATTGTCCCTTAATAATGAGGGGTGTACCCCATTCATGCACCATGCATCATGCCACATGCGTCAAGCAAGCCCACAACTCACACATATCAAGCAACCTAAAGTCGTCAGCAGTGAATAATATCCAACCTGGACAAGGCACCACAGTGTGTTTAGGACACCAATTTCAACATGGCTCTCCTACAGCTATGAGAATAAATATAAGGCATACACCTACACAATCCCCTACAACTTCTGCTCCTATGAATACATGTGAATTATTAATGTATTGTGCCTACTCATGTAGTACTCAGTCTTTCACACATGAGCTTGGCCCACATTGCAAAGCATATGTGTGAAATAAAATGTCCATGACAACTATTATGCCCAAAAAATAGTAGAAGCCAGACAATGAATAGCGTAATATTTCATGTGACATGTGTGAACAGCACCACATTTATGACCCAATGTCACATGGGCAAGTGAGTGTACCAAGAAAAGACTGTTCAATGTCTTGTACCACCAATTACATCTGCCGCTTACCATGGACATATGCCCGTGTCAGTGTAAACCATATTAGTCAAGTCACAACCTACCTAGGGATGACCAATTAGCCAATTATCAGATCGCCAATCTTGCACTTCACACATGTAGTGGGAGCAAATAACATAGAGTAGTCAGGACCATCTTCAAATAGCCATCACAGAAAGCTACAGAATCAACATGTAAGTCATGATGTAGAAGTGTATTATGTCTCATCCCATACTCAGCATTTGTGATCACACAGAGTAATGGAGGAGACATGTGTACACCTTTGACCAACTCTCTAAGTAATAAATATTGTGAAAAACCATAAGAAATGTGTATGACCATTTGACTGCACATTACACACATGGACCAGAATGTAACTGTTGCAGTTACTCAAAGCATTGACAGCTGTCCTATCTTTTTCAACTCCAGCTGACCAAGGATATGGTTTCAGCCATGCGTCATGACCCCACATACACCCCCACAGACCTATCCAGAAAGGAACTACAACCTGGCACTCTGCAAGACCCACATTATTGTCGAGCAAACCTTTGGTCTGCCTAAGGCCAGGTTCAGATGTCTCGACATGTCAGGGGAGAGATTGCTGTTCTTGCCCCCAATGCTGTACAAGATCATACTTGTCTGTGCCATACTGCACAATATATGTGTGCAGATGAATATCCCGTGAAATGGGGACCAGCAACAGCAGGACTCAATAGAGGAGGAGGAGGAGGAAGGTGGAGACATCATAAACTCAGTGGCTGGCAATAAGCGATGCACACACATTACAAAACAATTCTGCAGCTGAATCACATGTACAGTAATGAAGCTATAACTATCATATAATGAATGTTCAACCAGCAAATAAATGTTTAAATCTAATCTTTGTCTTTGTGTTCATGTCACAGTCCCAGGAGACATCTACTCACCCACATCTCATCAACCAGATGTAGGTCTCAAAACTTTACAATCATGTCATCAGACCTGTTGAGCAGCATTGGTCCATGACGCACATCTAACAATTACACATATACAGAAATGTTAACTGTAACGGAGTACTGAACCATAAACGCAAGGAGTCACACATATGTGCAACGTTAACATACACAGGTGACACATCCCAAGTCAACAAGCATGTCTGCAAAGAATATTTGAGTAGTAAAAGTGATCTCTCGGAGTGTTTCTCTGCATTGCAACAATCAATACACTGCACCACACAAAAAAGGGCTAGTTGTACCAAGGAAATCAAATGCATTGCCCATTTCAATAGCGAATGCAAAATGAACTATTGATGGACAGAATGCAGAACAATGTCATACATTCACCCCAGTACAGAGATCTTGACCTAAATCCATTGCTTTTTTGCTCACCCTGCCGTTCCAGTTTGGACCCAGCCATATGCAAATCAGTCTTGACCATATGCCCAATGGGAACAGTCCAGCCGAACTGCCAGGCCAGGTCCTCCCTGGACTGGAAACAAGTATCCTAGGACCGGTTTCGGGGTTTCACCCCTCTTCAGCTAGGATAGCTTGATTCCAGTGGTATGGAGAGCACGGGACTCACGTCTGAGCATACCCGTCCCACTCGGGGTGACAAATGCAAAATGATGCAAAATGCGAAATATTGATGGACAGAATGCAGAATGTAAATGTAAATGTTGTAGACTTGTAAAGCGCACAGCTGCCCCAGCAACGGGGCGTCCCGGCGCTGTAGACCGCTGGGGAACCCGTCCTGGCTATCCCTGTGAGATGGTCCCTTTCTGGGTATCTCCAAGGTGAAACCAGGCATCCCCGGCGTCTGTGGGGGGCCATTGTAGAGATGAGGCAAGCTTAATGCCCAGAGTTGCCGAGTGTGTTCCTGGTTAGAGTAGGTACCGAGGCGAGAATTATTGAGTCCGTTTTGACCCTGGTCCACGACCCTGCCGCGTCGGGAATTGAACCCTGGTCGATTCTCTGCTTACGGGTCTGCCGCCTCTAACCAGTGAGCCACACCTCTCCAGAACAATGTCATACATTCACCCCAGTACAGAGATCAGGGCCTAAATCCATCGTTTTTTTTGCTCACCATGCCATTCCAGTTTGGACCCAGCCATACATCTTCACCTAAAGCCACATCACATGTAGGATGTAGTTCCACAATGCTCTCTTCTCTATCAGCCCCTCCCAGCTGAGACACAAGTGTGAAACTGTCAGACACAGCAGGTCTTGGTCAGAGTCTTGGTCAGAGTATTCCCTTCTCACCCCTTTGCTATGCAATGTCTCCCCATTCAGACACAGTGGACATTCAATGTGCTCAGCCTGCGCCTCCAATGCACTGCACTACAAGGGGCACACTAGGACCACACACCATCTTTTGTTTGAACACACATGATCCTCTGGTGCACATCACTTGCATTCACATCCACACATAGTCTGATGTAGTTCATGATAGGACTTCAGCAGGTCCCTACCATGGCAGCTGACACCTGTGTGCTCCCACCCCACATGTCGGAACAGCTGCGTGCCTTGTAGTTTCATGCAGTTTACTATACATGTGACTTTTAGCATCTTCCTATGTGGTTATCCTTCACATGAACAACACCTGACCCCATTTTAGGTGTGCAGTTTCTCCTCTGACAAGCCTATTCCATTCCTTTACAGAGTAGATGTGTGTGCATGGGCCCCAGTTAGACACAGTAGCTTCATGGTGCAAGGTGGCCTGCATTGTAACAGTCAGGTTGGGAAGGGTTAATGTGTCCATGCATGCTGTGTTGTTCCATTCCATGTTTCTTGCTTTCTATTCTGGGACTTGAAGTTCTGGTGGGTCATGTTGTACATCACACTACAAGTTGCAGTATACAAAGGTGAACCTGGAATTGTGCTGCACTTCACACATATAACTTGTCAATGTCATTTTTACTTATGCGATGTTTAAGGGTAAATGTCCCAGATTCCTGCCCTTTGCCCTGCAGACAGCGCAATGGAGCGCAGGGACACAAGTAGCTGTCCCGTACAACATGACAGTTTTTGCCCACATTTTGCCCTTGTTGTCCCTTATCCTGTAGGTATTGTTGTTTGTCATGGGCTGCCCTGTCCTGTCCCAGAACTCCTGCCACCAACTCCTCTGGGATGACAGCTGCCACTCTCTCCTCTAAAGCATCCAGCTCCTTCTGTGGCACTGGACTTCCTCCTCCTGTCTGCATGGCTACCTTCACGTTGTTTGCCAGTTTCTCCTTCTTTCTGCACTCATGGTATTACCAGCATTTTTTAGTGGGTGACTGGCCTCTTGGCTTGTTCCACGCTATTGATCTTGGCAATTATGGACTGCCAAATGGCCTCTTTCTTTCCTAATGGCAAGTTTGAGGTGAAGAAGAGCTAATGTTGGTGCTCTGTCACCTCAGTGATCAAGATATCATTCTCCTCCTAACTGAAGTTTCACTTCCTCTTCCCCTGCGGGTCTGTCTGTACATCCTGACTGGGGATGGGGTTGTTGTTCTGGCTTCTGCTCTGTTCTCCCCGCTCCATGGACACGTTCCGTTAAGTGTGTCAATTTCTTTTCTGAAAAGCGTCATTTTTTATATTATTTTTGATGCTTGACAGACTGAAAAGTGACACTGGGATAGTTAGCGTTGTGCTGCTAACCAGACTTATGCTGCTTTGCTTTCGATGCATCGGTTTCTGCTACACCATCATGCACACGGTAGCATCTTTTTTTTTACTCAGCATGTTCCTTATGCCATGATGCATCATAATGTAAATACGGCACTGCCATGGCATTTAAAAGTGATGTCGCAATTTGCAAGTCATTTTGGCACATTGGCTTTCCAGTTCCTTCTCAATGTTGTTCTGGATTGATTTGTCATTGTCTATATCAATGACATTTTGAAATACTCTCAGGATGAGGCCACACATATTGATCACATAGCCACTGGTTTGAGATGTATGAGAAAACATCACCTGTATTGCAACTTGAGTAAGTGTGAGTTTTATGTGTGCAAAGTGGAGTTTCTGGGAGTGATGCTGAGTCTAATGGAGATGCAAATTGCTGAAAGAAAAGTCAGAGCAGTACATTATTGTGCAATACCAAAGAATGTTAGAGATGTTCAATGTTCCTTAGGATATGCATACTTCTATCATAGATGAATTCAACACTTCTCTCAAGTGATAGCTCCCATTACTAGACTGTTGCGAAAGAGAGCAACATTAATCTGGAAGCTTATGGCTCTGTTAATGATGCAAGATTACTGAAAAGTTGAAGGGGAAGATGTCGAAATGAAGCCACCATCTAGATCCACACAATATGAAGCACTGAATATGTGGGAGAAGACAGCACATGATAGGGAAAGAGAGAAATACCAGAATAAGTCTAGGAGAGCAATGCGTAATTATGCAGAAGCTCAATGGGATGAAGCACAGCACAGATGGAGGAAAGTTGTAGTTGTGGGAGGACTATAACCAGCTATTATCACGGGGACACTCAAGTAATCTAAAAAGGATAAGACACATGAAAAAGATACAGGAAAGGATGAGAAGAGGGACAGATAGTGATTCAGGGGACGAGATTGTGGAAGAAATGTTAATCGTACACCAACCATCTTATGTGACCCCCCACCACTAGCACAGATAATAGTACATTTGAAAGTACTACAATGGCTAATGCCCCCCCTGTAATCCAGATTGAGAGAACATTTCAGATAGCCCAGATTGATTCTGCAACGGTTGGTGTAGCACCCACAGTGAAAAAACCATGTGTTACCGCTTCCGATACAAGTTCCACAGATTACCAAAACACAAAAAGGCTCAGACTAATTGCAACGGCCCCAATTAACTTTGTCCCAACTCCAGAAGCTCAAGGAGCTGTGGAATGAGAGACTGCATAAGGGTTTATCCTGACATCTCAAAATTCACAGATTGTTGCATGGAAACCACCACAAATGATTCAATCATTGAGAGATGTGGGAAGGATTGCATTTACTACACTGATAATCCAGGAAAAGTCACATTTATTTGAGGATGGAAGTTTCCACCAGGGTTCGAGGAAGCAGCAGATTTTAGAAAGATAGAAAGTGCAGAATTACATGTTTACCCAGAACCTGAAAAAGAGAGACCAGTGAATGTTTCAAAACTCTAGTCGAACTTGAAGAAATTATTTGGAGCTGTTTAGATCTTGAGCATTTGATCCAGTATTAGGAGAGAGAATTGATTTAACTGAGTAAGGCGATTACGTATTACCTCAGCACAAGTTTCAGAATTAATTTCCCTTAGAAGAGCTTGTATGTTGTATCATGTTGACAGCCCAATTAAGAGCGACTATATTATCAGATAGTAAGTATGTCTTAGGTTTGCCCATGACTTTGGGGATTGTGGTCACATAGAAGTTTCATGACCTCTTCTGGAACTCCCATATGAAATAGTGAGCATAAGAGAAATCTTTTGGAAGTTCTCCAGTTGCCTCTAAAAAATTCAGGTGGTTAACCCGTTCCGCACTGCGCAAATTTTCACGCTCTGCTGGCGTTTTATTGAGTGGGCAGAGTTCGGACTGCCCCCTGCCGGCCTCTGCACACGCCCGCCGTGAGGTCGAACGGCCAGGGGCCGTCCGAAGCACACAAGGGGTTAAATGTGCAGCTCACCTAAGTCGGTATCATAGTTGTACCGACTAGGTTACATGGTATTGTGCACAAGTGGCCTGCACATTTAATGGAACTTTCACATGTGAATCTGAAGCTGAATCTGTCTCTTCTATCATTTCTATTTCTTTGTTGATGACCGTCGCTGACACAGAAGATTTAAAAGGGGTGCAGGAAAATGTTTCAAAAACAACACAGCAAAGTTGGATCAGAGCAGCATGTGAGAAAAATGCAAATTACATTGTATATCAGCTGATGGGAGACCTGTGTTACCTCATGATTTGTTTCTTTGAATGACAAAACACTTCCATGGACACACACATTTAGGGAGAGATGCAATGTCAAGGCTATTTAGGCAGAACCGGTTTAACTTCAGATTTAGGATGCTTGCAGAAGAATTGTGTCATAATTGTGTGACATGCCAACAAATGAATGTAGGAAAAAGAACTCTTGCTACACTGAGTCACATAGGAAGTGCAGGTTGTCCCTTTAACAGAACGCAGATGAACTTTATTGAGATGCATTTTTACAACGGGTTGTCCTGGTCATAGTGTGCATCTTCTTGCGATGGGTGGAAGCCTACCCAACCTGAAGAAACAACAGTCTCACTGTAGTAAAACAGTTATTGCATGAATTGATTCCCAGGTACGGTATGTTAGTGTCTCTGGAATCAGATTGAGGGACACACTTTAACACTGAGGTCTTGAGAATGATATTTACAGCACTAGAAATTGAACAAAGATTTCATTGTAGCTATCGACCTGAAACGTCTGGTATTATCAAGTAGTTCAATGGAACCACAACATTACTGAAGTGGTCTGATGCGTTGCCTTTGGTGTTAATGAGTATTCAAAAAATTCCTGATAGGAAAACTGCTTTATCACTTCATGAGATCCTCATTTGATGTGCTTTGAGACTGTCTGCTGTACCTGCAAATGCACTTATGAGCATCACAGATGATATGATACTCGATTACTGCAATGGATTGCCTGATGTTGTGTATTCTGTCTCTCACCAGGTTGCAGCTGCCACACAAGATTCACATTGAGAACAGTGCCACGCCCTCAATGCAGGAGATTGGGTCGTGATCAAGAAGCAAGTTTGGACAACTTGGTTGGAACCGAGATGGAAAGGACCCTTCAATGTGATCTAGGCAATGAACACTCATTTAAAATTGGTTCTAAACTGGGTGCATGCTTCACATGCAAAAAGAGTCAGAAATCCTTATAAAGAAATTATGAGATTTGAGCCTGAATGACATAGCTCTGGTGACTGCCCCATCACAGGCTGAACCACAACAAACAGCAGTTACACAAAGGTCACAACAGCAAGGAGAGGACCGGGCTGAAGAACTGCAAACTGTTACACCAAATCAAGTGCTTATCATTTCACAGAGTGGCACTGAGGTCTCTGATGAAAAAGAAGAGACTAAACCTCAAGTTGAGAAAACCAGCATCAGTGCGAGCAGAGGATTAGAGTGAAGAAACAAGCACTGAAATGAGAAGAATTACCCTAAAGTTGAATGGAAACGAAACTGTAATCAAAGGAGATTGATAACAAGTGTATCATCTGATCAAATGCCACTGACTATTACTGAGGAAATAGAGTTGAGTGGTGAAAGTGACACACAGGAAGATCAGCAAAGACTGAGAAGATCAAAACCAGTAAGAGTGGCTTCTTGAAGGTATACTGCACCTGAATGGACTTACTACATGAATAAGGTACCGAATGTAACATTGTATGAACGGCGTGATGTGAGATCCGAACTGTTTGAACCCCCATGAACTCACTTCATTTAAAATTGGATAAAGCTGTTTGATAAAGTTTTCTGGAAACTACTGAGAGACACTCAAAGGCTAAAACTGATTGAAAAGTGCTGAAAGACTGAAACAAAGCATTCATTCCTTTTTAGGCAGATATACCTAGGTCCAAGGTTGCAGTAGAAGAGTAGGGATAACATTTTTGAGGAACACAGAGTAGGGCTAAGGTTGTCTATACAAAGATCCTGAATTTATACAGACTTGTGAAAAGAGACTGTTTGAACAAACAAATTGCACGAAGAAGATCTGAAGAAAACTATGAATGGAACGCTTAAGCTGTTGCTGTATACTTTGCCCAAACTATCTGATTGTAGACAAACATGTTGATTAGAAATAGATCCAAGGTTATCATGGGTTCTATTTTTGCAATAACAGTGAAAATGATTATAATAATGTTAGTAGGGTTCTATTTCACACCCGATATATATTAGGTCAACTAATGTAACTATCACATTTGAACACACTACAGATGAGCAGCAGTTGAAAGCAACATTTGCTAGGTACTAGAGAGATGATTATAAAACTAACGTTTATTTTAGGTTAGTGTAAGAATACACACAAGCTATGGAAGAAGATACATACCATCACATTCCATTGTCATACTAAGGTTTATGTAGTATATTGCTTTCATTTGTATTTAGGTAAAGACATATTGAATACATTTTATTCAAATCATGATTTATTATTTCCAGAGTACCACCAGTACAAAGCATGAATTTACATCCACAAGCAAAAGAAATGGACACAGCTTAGTATTATTCTAGACTGTGGATGTCCATAGATAGTTTCAAGGCTTACAGGAACAATTTATCCTGTTTAATTGGACCACTAGAAATAGACTTTGTCGTGACATTAGAGGAAAGGGACACAGATATTTCACATAGTAAGGATAGAAAAAACAATGTTTTTTAAAATGTTTGAAAGAAATTAGACAGAAGGCAAAAAGGGAAAATGTGTGTTTACAAAAGAACACACACAAGAATGTGTGTTTACAAAAGAACACACACAAGAACCAGAGAATTGATGGGGGGCACATGGTAAATTTTGCAAGGGGAGGAAACCGCAATTCCAGGAGTTTATTTTGTTTAGTGACAAGACGCTTATTTTCAATTACCTGCTAACTGGGTAGGTATTTGCTACTTAACTATGTTGCTTCCTAATATGTATCATGCATTTAGTATAGATGCATTAACAATGACACCAGCACACAGACACACCCATAGTACAGAAGATGGAACATGGGAGACATTTTTGGTGCAATCATACCACCCGTAGAAGTCATACAGGATGATGAAAAGATTAGAAAACTGTCAATAGTTGTCCACAAGTTAGAAACTAGTAAAGCTGGAGCTTTATTAGTTGTAAACACTGAACTCATAGCCTTTAGATCCATGTTTTTCCAAACAGATTAGCGTTAGACATTTTACTCGCAGAAAAGTGTGGATTTTGGCAGAGGCTGAATACTCAGCATTGCTGCTTATACATCCCAGATGAAAGAAAAACAAATCAAGAATTTGGAGAGAACATTTTTGATCTAAAACCTGAGTTGGAGCAGTTAGAAACACCCAGCATCTTAGAAAAGATACACACAATTAGAAACTTGTTTGCAACTGCAGGAAGAGGAATCCTGAAAGCTATTTTTGTGTCAATACGAATTGTAGGGTTTTGTTTACTTTTCTTATTTGAATTATTCAACGGCTGTAGAAATGAGTGAGAGAATGGGAAAAAACTCAGCATTGAATGATTGTCTTAATGAAAGTCATTAATTTTCAAAAGTTTGACAAAAAAAAGACAAGACTGAACTGATGATGAAAGTGACGTCTGGGCAGAAGTTACATGCAAAAGTGTGATGGTTAAGTTAACCATAAGACGGGGGATTGGAAGAGAGTTCTATTAAAATTCAAAAATATAAGAGAGTTAAGCTCATATGTGCAATTGTAATGTGCAATTTATATTAAACTGACACAACATTTAAAATGTGCAAAATGTAGTATGTAACTATACTTATTAGTGTTAGGCCTAAAAAAAATGCCTACAGCAAGCTACATTTTACAAGTGGCAAAACCAAAGGTGCTAAGACGTGCAAAATATTTAAAAGTTAACCTTACCCAGACACGTCTTTAATGAAAGCTTCACATTACCCTGCATAATTTTTCTGATTAATACTAACATTTTGAAAATGCTTGCTAGAAACTCTTTATCATTGGATGAAATGGAAACTTATTTCACACAAAATACAATGCATGAATCTAAATGTTGACTCTTTTAACATTTTCATCATTTTATAATAAAAAGATGTGGTGCTGAAGCATTTTCCTTTGCAGTTTTCTGTAGTTTATTGTGCCTCATGTCAGAAAGGAAAAGGAGATTAAGCATAATTAAAGCTGATTGGATGAGAGGAGAAGATACAACATGAACTGCAACATTTCTTTTAGACTGCTTATATTAGTGCGTGTTCAAAGAGTAGGTTAACTCTTTTCCCTTTCATACTCTTACCCATATGCTATACTCATTCTGAAGCTGAATGCTAACGGTTTTATTTTAAAGACTGATGAGAGGAGAAGATACAACATGAACTGCAACATTTCTTTTAGACTGCTTATATTAGTGCGTGTTCAAAGAGTAGGTTAACTCTTTTCCCCTTCATGCTTTTACCCATATGCCATACTCATTCTAAAGCTGAATGCTAACGGTTTAATATTAAAAACTGAATGCTAATTTACCCTCCTTCTTCGGAACCTATTGCTGATGCAGTTTGCTCCTGCTACTGCATGATATTTTTTGTTCTTATGTTGCTGAGACTCTAATAGGTTTTGTGAACTTCTCTTTATGGGAAGTTCTGCTAATATTGATTGATTGAATTTGAGCTTCATGCTCTATCTCATTCTTACCTCTGGAACTTGAACTCTTTATGGGTTGTTGCTAGCACCATTGTCACCCCATTCTTAGAATAGCGAATTTTTCCTTTTTTGGAACGTGCTTAATGCATTATTGTTATGATTCGATCTAACAATATTTTATTATGAATTCTGTTATTTGACTGATACATTTAATTACTGAATAAAAAAAGAACATACTAAACTCTTAATAAAATTGTGATTGCGATTTTTGTGCTGCTTAGCTCCTGATCTCCTCATACACGATGGCAAGGGGGAGGTGAGCCCTTACTTACTCGGGTGGACCACAAACAGTCACTAAATTAGCTTGTGCCTTACTGTCTGGTAGCCTGGCACAAACACAGTCAAGCAATGTCTAAAGCATTTATATGCACACAAACAGTAATAAAGTGAAAACAGAACTTAGAAAATATCGCACACCAATCTAAAAAAATAGAGTACAATTTTATACATTATTTAACACCAAAAAGACAAAAATATAATCAGAAAAAGTCACACCAAGAAATGCAAAGCGCCAACTGTAGCTATCTGATCACACCGGACTGAGACAAACTCACACATTCAGGCTGTCTACGATGCACTGCAGACTGGATACAGTCACCAGGCTAGTCCGACTGAGAATTGAACATTATGTCCTTGATACAGAGAACTGCGTCATGCTGCGTAGGTTCCGATGAAGAGCAGCGAGGGGTAGGATGTGAGGTCCTGCATTGAGTTGCACCACGTTGCATCAGTTTCCAATGAGGCCACCGATCAGGGGCTGTGAGGTGCTGCAATGCGAGGTCCTACATTACACTGTTTTGAGTTGTGTTGTGCTGCACTGCTTCAGAGGAAGCCCACAGTTGGGCCCAGAGGAGTATACTATGATGACAGTCAAGGGTCTAGGTCCTGCAGGCACCACATGGGAATCAGAACTCACTCCAGCAGAGGCCAGCAGCAGGAAATACGCAGGTCCAGTTGAGTATGGGTAGCTGGACAGATGCAGGACAGGTCTCTGGAGCTTTTTGTGTCCCTGTTGCTCAGAACATGAGGTCAGTTAGCAAGCCCTTGGAGTCACTCTGATAGTTCTACGTTCGAGGAGTAGGTCCAGTATTCCTTCCACAGGCAGAGGAGAAGCAGGACAGTTGTTATTGCTGGAGGGCAACAGATCAGTCATTCCAGCATCAGCACAGCAGAGCAGTCCTTTTTCTGAGTCTTCTACAGGTTTAGAAGTGATCTGAAGAGTTGGTCTAATGCTCAATAATAATACCTGGTGCTACCTTTAAAGTAGGGGAAACCTCCAGTCAGTCTCCCCCTCACATCTGATTCTGGAATGTACTGCCTCCCTGCCCTGGCTCCACTGGTTTTGGGGTCACAAAAGGCTAGTGTTAAGTTCTTTGTCTGTGGGCTGAGGCAGCGTCTTTGAGTGTAAGTGTGACAAGTGACAGCTCTGCCCATCCCATCAAGTCAGGATGGCCCATCCTGGCAACACCCAGTTCCTCTGTTATGTGTCTGTCTGGGAGCTTAACACGAAGGCCAACTGCCAACTATTCCTAGCATTTTGGCCCAGGAAACAGGCTGCAGGCACCAAAAGATTAGGACAAGAAAATGACAACTTTCTAAATGTGGCATTTTCAAAATTGTGACTTATAATCCAACTTTACAATTAAAGAGGGTTTTAAAAACCAAATGTGTGAGTCTTTCACTAACAGGCCATGTGGAGCTTGAAACATACATGTCCACCTTTTCAAATACAGTGCACCCTGCCCTATGGGCTGCTTAGCGCTTCTGTAGGGCTGACATATCTATTAAAAAGGGAGTTTTAGGCTTAGGGAGGGATTTATTTTGCTGGGTTGAATTGGTAGATTAAAACTGCACATACCCTGAAATGGCAGGCCTAAGACATGTTTAAGAAGGTGGCTAAAATGGATGGCACTAAATGTACTCCAGGCCTACTAGGAGAATTCAATTTACATGTCCTGGCTACAAGTAGTACCACCTTACTGGAGATCTCACCATGTCTAACTGAACTTTTCCTAACATCTCTGGAAATGTAGGACTTATGTCTACTCAGAGCTTCTCCGCAGCAGCAAATCCAATTTAGTGGAGCCCTCTTTGGGTACATCTAGCAGCCTTGCCCTACTGAAGGATTCTGAGCTCGGAAAACTTCCCTGGCACAAATATTTAATTTTCCCTTTTAGTGAATTTTTTCCCAAAATCAACGGCTTTGCCACAACTTCATCCAATGGTTAGCCGACATCATGGAGCCCTCCTTGGATACAGCCTGCTGCTTTGCCACACTGAAGGATTGTGACTTCAAATAATCAGACTAAGTCCCACTGTAAAAACATTTGACTGGGTTAAGCCTGGTCGTTATATCCAACCAGCGCACCATCGCTGTCAGCCTGAAATCGCATGTAGGTATGTCTTGCTAGACCTGGAATATTTAGGGTGGTGTTTCCCCAGACTTTTTGTCTTTAACGTAACCTGTTTGCTAATTACTTTTTTTGGCCTTAGGACTCTGAGCACTTTGCCCATGCTAACCAGTGCTGAAGTGCATGTGCTTCTCCCTTAAACATTACGAAATTGGTGTATACTTGATTTGCATATTTGTTGTATTGGTAAGTCAGTCAGTCAGTCAAAAAGTCTTTATTCGATTTGCATCATAAAAGACATACTACACATATTGGACAATTCGACTACAAAACAATTCATGTACAATACAAAAATAGACTGTAAAACCTTTAAAATGGTAGATAAAATAATGAATTAAAAATGATCACATCATGTTAAAAAATACAATAAAGTGCAAAGAGAGACGTGCCGTTTATGCCATGGGCCAAAGTAGATACTATTGTGTGGCAGCAGGGAACAAAGATTACAGCTTCAGTTTCTTGGCCCTAAGGATCCATGCCCAACTAATAAATTTAGCAACACCAATTACTATAGGAGTGGAAGTATCGGTTTTCAAAATTCTACTAGCGACCTGTGCAGAACGAGTGCTCATTAGTCTGCATGCAGGTCGAAGCCAGATACGTCTAGGAAGTTGATAAGTTGGGCAACAAAAAAGGAAGTGGTCCATGGTTTCAATCTTGTCAACACAGAATGGGCATTTATCACTACCAAGAGGACTCCAACTTTTGGTGAGTCCTCGCAGTGGTAGAGCGCCCACTCTGAACTGGTGATACAACTTACGATCTAGGAACTTCAAGATGGTATCCCAGTAACTTTCAAAGACAGAGTCATCCTTAAAAACTAGAAAAGAAGCACTCCTATTCTTAATGTAATTCCAGTACGCATCCTTAAGCACCTTTTTTGCCGGGAAAACTTCTGTATCAGGGTTAACCCATAGATCATGCATCCCGAGATCATATAACAGGGTTTTGATGCTAGACAACCAGGGAATCCTATGCGACCCCTCCAACCCTTTGATCTCCAGAAGGGCTTTTGCATAGTTAGATAGTTCGGGGGTCGTCCACAAGCGGCGCCAGAACGCCAGGGGTCTATACCCTGCGCAGTCCTCTATAGGCTGAATTCCCAGGTCAAACAAAAGAGGGATGCGTGGAGTGGATTGGGGAAGCCCAATAGCTGACCGGAGGAATTTATTCTGGGCAGTTATCAATTTGGACAAGTTATTAAAGCCCCAGATCTCAGCTCCGTATAAAATTGCAGGTAAAATCTTGGAGCCGTAGATCTTCATGAGTGGAGCTATTGGTTTTGTTAAAGAGTGTTTGTGCTCTTTCAACAAAGCTCCTCCCAATTGGGCATGCTTGAGCGCGAGAAGATCCAGCTGGTGAGACCAGCTGCACGTCTCGCTAAAAGTGACTCCAAGATAAGTAAATACTGCCGTTTGGGATAAGTTGACACCACCCAAACACACCTCCGCCTTAACCTGCCGAGGGCCACGAAAAACCATAAACTTGGTCTTCCCAACGTTTATTTCCAACTCATGCTCGCGGCAAAAGATCTCGAAGCGAGACAGGGCCAACTGCAGTCCCTGTCTCGTCCTCGAGATCAAAAGGGTGTCATCCGCGAACATGAGCAGGGGAATCTTCATTCCTGCCAATGTAGGTGCATCTGTAGGGCTATTTAAGAAGTAGTTTACAACCCCATTGATAAATAAAGAAAACAGGGTGGGTGCGAGTACACACCCTTGTCGTACACCTTTGGATACTTTAAATCTATCGGTCAGTTCCCCGGGTTTACCCCATCGGACACGGGCGTACGTATTTTCATGTATGGTGACCAAAAAAGAAACCAGATCTTTTGGCATGCCCATGTCCAAGAGAACTTTCCATAGCTTGTCCCTCGGCACAAGGTCAAACGCAGACCTTAAGTCTACAAAGGCTGCATACAATTTGCCTCCCCCCAGAAAGACAACCTTCCAATACAGAAGTACTACCCTAAATACTTGGTCCAGGGTCCCAGTGTGGGACCGAAACCCTGCCTGAAGTGGAGACAGCACGTCAAAGTCAGACATCCAAATTTGGATACGACCAACTACAAGGCGGGCTATAATTTTTTGTACTGCGTCTATTAGACTAATGGGTCTGTAGTTACCCGGGGCAGAGCGATCGCCTTTCTTAAATATCGGCAGTATCTCTGCCCCGAGCCACGAGTCAGGGACTACAGTACCACCCGCAAGGGCGTTAGCCAGGAGGGTCAAGTAAGGAATCCATACATCTTGTTCCTGAATAAATAGGTCAGGAGGGATGCAGTCAGGTCCTGGGGCTTTACCACTCTTAATCGAGCGTAGGACTAACTTGGTTTCATCAGGGGAAAATTTTAAAGTATTTTCAACAACTAGAGGACAAGAAAACTGCCTGTCCGTTAAAGCACCAACCTTAAATTGTTCCTCAAAATACGCTACCCATTGTTGTGGTTCTACTTGATTAGAGGGGCGAATATCCGAGGGGGAGTTACCCCATTTAAGGAGATGCCAGAATTGGACCATGTTGCGGTCATGACAAGCCTGATATAAATCCCTCCAACGCTCCTCATCCCAATTTTGCTTGGCCTTGTGTTGGGCATTTTTGTAAACAAGTCTACACTTTTGGATGATAGAAAGAGAGCCTGATTTAATGGCCTCTTTCAGGGCACTTTGAGCCATTCTGCAGTCCTTGTTGAACCATGTACGTGGTCTCAACTCTTTACCCCTACCGGTGGCGGGTTGGCTTTTCACAAAAAAAGTTTTGAGGTCCGCGAAGAGTTTATTGTGGGAATCCCGGATGTTATCCTTAATCAAGTTTTGGGATTCCATTTTATTAAGTGTGACCAGGGTACTGTTGATTAATTCCCTGATGGCCACACGTGAAGATTCACAGGTGGCAATCTTCGGCCATCTCACCCTTCTAAGATCGTTGGTAACAATGACATCTATAGGGGAACTGCCATCTGGGTAGGTAGGGGAGGCTGCAAAAGTATTAACCTTAATACACAGTGCAAGGGGATTGTGATCACTCTCGACTCTACTTACTACCACCATGTCGTCTATGAGTGGCCACAAATCCAAGCTGGCTAATATATTGGTAAGTCAATTGTAAAGTGGTATACCATATACCCCAGGCATATACTTCAAATGCTACTAGTGGACCTGCAGCACTCATTGTGCGATCCACATAAGTAGCCTTTCAAACCTGTCTCTGGCCTGCCACTGCAGTGCCTTTGAGTGCAGTTTGCAGACACTTTGACTTGGCATTTAAAACTATGTGCCAAGCCTCAAACTCCAAATTTAATACACACAAGTCACCCCTAACGTAGGTCCTAAGTAACCCAAGGGAGCAGAGTGCTATGTAAGTAAAAGGTAGGACATTTACCTTTATGTTTCGCATGTCCTGGTAGTGAAAACAGCCTATTTTGTTTTTCATTGCTGTGAGGCCTACCACTCTCATAGGCAAGCATTAGAAATTCCTTAATGTACTTTTCAGCTGTAATTTCTGATCAGAGAAGAGAAGCCTTTCTATATTTGATGTTTTTGGAAGAGTAATGATACATCCTCCTCACTAGTGAAGTTGGATTTAATATTACAGTTTTAGAAATAACACTTTTAGAAAGTGGGCATTTCTCTGTACTTACTGCTCTTTGTGCCTGGCAGCCTGTCTCCAATACATGACTGGGTTGGGTGACAGCTACACTTTATGCATTCCCTTTAAACAGCCAAAAGCACACAAAGGTGAGGCTCATCTGTGTTCTGAGCACTCATCTGCATTCTGATAGACTTCATGGGCAGGAAAGTGGAGAGGTGGCTCACCCTTTTATCTGAATACGCTGTGTCCTGTCCACACACAAAATACTGATTACTCCCCAGGGTTAGCATGGCAGACAGGACTGGGTTGAAAAGGATCTTTGTGCACTTCATAGAGTTCTTTCGAAGTCACCCCCTACAGCAAATACGCTTTTGCGTATAAGTAATGTGGCCCTGACCCCACCAGATCAGACAATTTTGAACCGTTAGCCAGACATTGCTGGCTCTACATCTGCACATTGCCAGAAGGACTGCTGTGCTGCCAGGAGGGACTGCTATTTTACTATCTGCTCTGATGTCTTGGCCTGCTGCTTGTTGAGCTGCAGGAGTGACTGCCACTCTGCTACCTGCCTTGCTGTGCTTGCCTGCTGCCTGCTACCTCTGCATTTGTGACTTTAAGTGTTCTCCCAGGGCTTGTTGGCTTTCCTCCTGTTCCCGAAGTCTCAGGGCCATCAAAGACTTCGATTCTGTGCTCTACGTATTTCCCTTGCTACAAGAGCAGTCCTGCAAGCGCCAGGGCGATCTCAGCAGAAGGGAGGGACTTTGTCTCCCGAGTTTGAGTGCTGCACTTTGCCTGCACCAGGTACTACGTCTAGTTCTGTTACCTGCAAAATTCAGTGTCATGTGCTCACTACAACCACTGCCGCAGAGCCGGGGCCAATGCTGCAAAACTTAGGGAAGCCCTCCTGATGCATTGCCTTAGCAGCCGAACTTCCCACTGACGACGCGACTGTGCTGCACGCCTGCAGAGAGAGATCAACATGACCTCGTTACCCGCCCCAAACCACAATCCAGCACGGCCAGGTGCTGCACCACCTTGTCGGCACAAAGGGCTCCCAGTGACAAAAGGGACTGTGCCCTGGGTTGGGACTCGCAAGGTCTTCTGAGATTGTACAATCCACGCAGCGTCTCATAGGTGCTCATCTTTGTCTGTTGTGTATAACTATTTGACTGCATACCAGTCCCAAGGGATCTATGGCCAATTTCTCATTGCGGGAGTCAAAACCCGTACGGTGCAGAGCCTTTACCTGCTGTGATCCCTGTTTAATCACTTCAGTCTGGTGAGAATGCAATGAAGGCAGCAATCACGAGTGCTTCTTTCCAGCACACCCTGTGAACATTACCGTAATCTTATAAAAGCAAGCAAATGTATTTCTAGTACTGTGGTTTCCCTGCCTATTTTTGAAATGTTATAACTTGCGAACCACTGATTGAATCATTATCTTTTTGATCTTGTTTCGCTCAGTGTAAAGAGTACTATCTTTGAAAGATATATAATTTGAAAGGTATCCAATGTATTTTTATTTTTCTAGTCTTGTTTTGAACCTAGTACAAATATCTATTTTTATGAAACCCATGTGGAACCTTTTTGTGGTGTATTCATCGAGTTGCACAAACACTATACACGTTGCCTCTGTTGATAAGCCTGCCTGCTTCGTACCAAGGTCCTAGAGGGTGAGCACAGGTTATCATCATTGTGCATCTAGCTTTCACTGACTAGAGTTGTGGGTAAATACCTTAGCCTACCAGAAACACCAGAAACAGCCTTTTAGGGTGATTTATTGAGTCGGATAGGCGCTTAGTGCTTTTTAGTGCTGTTTTCATAAAAAAAAAAAATTATATCTTTGGTTCTCCTTATTGGATTTTTTGGGGTTTTGGTGTCAATTTGTTCATGATGTTATTCTCTATTTTGATAGGCCAGAGTGCAATTTTTTAACTTTGTTTTTAACAGTTTTGTTTACTTCTAAATGCTTTACACTTTTACTAACGCTAAGATGCTATGCTCTGTGCATAGATAGCTGGGGATGAGCACAGGTTTAATTATTGAAACCTTTACCTGGCCCTAACAAGATATTGATCTTATTACGTGTGGTGGACTACCATCCACCCCAATTTAGCATTCACTTTCTAACCAGCCCTCTATAAAATAGTTGGTGTGACTTCATAGACAATGGGAGTGAGAAGAGCAAAGAAGAAGTTTATGTGATGTCTCTTCGAACTCTGAGCTGAAACTCCCTCACTTAATTTCTACCCTCCTACAATTGCTTGATTTATACAGGTCCTTTATATGACTATTATTAACAGAACAGTTGTCATTTATTTTTAAATGTGAAAAGAAGATTGTTGTAAACAACCATTTCTCTTGTGGGCAGATGCAGGACAGGTCTCTGGAGCTTGTTTTGACCCTTTAGCTCAGAACAGACGGCCAGTCAGCTGGCCCTTGGAGTCATTTTGTTGGTTCTTGGTTCAAGGAGCAGGTCCAGTCTTTCTTCGTCAGGCATAAGGGAAGCAGCGCAGTCCTTCCTGCAGGAGGGCAGCAGGGAAGTTCTTCCTGCAGGAGGAGAGCAGATCAGTCATTTTTCGTGTCTTGCACAGTGCCAGAAATAATCGGAAGAGTTGGTCTGAGGGTCGAATAAGTATACCGGGTGCGACCTTTGAAATGGGAGAAACTCCCAGACTGCTAAATGGGCCTGTACTGTCTGGTACGGAGTACCGGCACTTTTTTATTTTGACTGGGAGAGTACCGGCACTTTTCAAGAGAAATGCTATACTTTTAATTGGAGAGTACCGGCACTTCTCAGAAACAAGCAGGTACTCTGATACTGAGTACCTGCACTTATATGTTTCCATTTCAAGCACTGCTCCCACACCATTTCTAACTAGAATTTACTGCTTTCCTGCCCTAGCTCCACAGGGACTTGAGTCCGAAAACGTTAGTGTGAAGTTCTTTTCTTGTGGGCTGACGCGGTGTATTTCAAGTGCAAGTCTGTCTGGTCACTACTCTGCCCCTCCCATCAAGTCAGGCTGGCCCATTCAGCAAACACCCAGCTCTTTTGTAATGAGGCAGCATCTTACGATGAGAAATCATTTTCTCCCCATACACCTAGACAAGTTGAAGATTGCAGCTGAAGTTGCTTATCTAGATTAAAGTTAATCCATTAAAATATAGATCTTAAATTAACATCTTGGAAGGTGAAATGGCCATTGTGGATCAAGTAGTGGGAGAAGTTCCTTTCCAAATTTAGGCAAATCAAAGTTATCAAAGCCTTTCCTTCAAGTGATGCCTCATAGAACTGGATTTTAGAAATGTAAATCCTTCTGCTTGATGCCATCAGGTGGCATCATAAGTCATGGGAAGTTTGGAAGGCACTCCTCTTCTGTTTATTAACTATCATCTGTGATGAGCTCTGGGGAGCTCCATTATACTGGCAGCACCAATACATGATCCCAAAGTGGCATCATATCTGCACGATAATTAATGACTTACATGACAAATTAAAACTGCTAATCCACCGTAAGTGTTAACGAGGATATAACCTAAATGTGCTTTACATTGATGGGTTAGTGCCTTGTAAAAGATGGCAGCATGCCAACACTGGATATCAATGAGCCAGCACTACTGAAACTACCACTATAAGATAACTGGACAAAGCATGATCATGTTGGAGAGTGTGTTTGCCTCTAATATTACAAACGTAGCTATTATCGTGTGTACATTTATTGATGTGTTTTCTTATATAGTGCAGACTTGGCACAAAAAAAGATTCAACATGCTTTACATCTGCAATGGCACTGTGCGGAAACAGGTTCATCATAGTCAACAAAAGCTGATAATAAAAGCTTGTCTGCAGTGAGCTGGGCCTAAGGCATGCAGGATTTAAATGGAAATGAGATTGCAAATGAGGCAAACCAGGATAAACAATGGCTGAGCACTAACTGGTTAAAGCAAGATGCATAGATGGAAGATGAAACAGTAGAGTGACATTTAGTCATAGTTAACTGGCAGCTCAGCAGGATTTCAGGGGCTGAACAGTCTGGGCAGATAGCGAACATATTTGATGTAGAGCAGACGATGATGGTAAAATAGCATCGAAGATGGTAAATAGCAGCAGAGTGAGTGGCTGCAAGGCATTAACACAACAGTAGACCGATCCACTTGTCAAAACCTTCCACTGTGCGAGATAAAAAGGGACAGTGCCTTGGAGGGGGTAAGCTTCTGTGGCAAGTGCAACCTGAGGCACAACTACCCATCTGCTGCCAGCCACTGCAGCAAGGAAAAAGAAAACTTCTAGAGCTGTAACCAGTGCCCTGGCGGGTGGGATGGGGGTATAAATGATTCAAAACCCATAATGGACAACAGTTGGGCAGAGCCTCCAAACACCAGTTGGAAACTCACTCTCTGCAGGAGTTTTCAGCTCACCTTGTCTTCCACCACGATATACCGGCTCTTCACTGGGAGCCAATAAAGATGGAGCTGATTTTCTGTGACACTTGGTGGCATCGTGTGAGTTGGAAGATCTGCACGAAAACAAGTATAAGTTGAAATAAACAAGCTAACAAAGGGTCAGATGTATGAAGATTTTTTGTGGTTGGAAAGGGTCCCAGTTACAGAATCGCAATATTTGCGACCGCAAAAACGCCTTTTCATATATACAAAACAAAATTATGATTCAATAACCCGTCCCGGAATCGCAATAGAGGTTTGCAACCAAATACTAATTGCGTGTTTGAAAGTGGCATGTTTAGGACATCACTTTCAAATACCAATTGATGTTGCTATGTATTAATGTTTTGCAACCGGTTTCCAGTTGCAAAACATTAATCTTTTATCACCTCCTCAAAGGAGGTGGTAAGCCATTCGCAACCAGGAATGGGCCACCAAGGGACCTCTTCTCCTTTGTGAAAGTTTACAAAAACATTTTTTTAAGAGGCGGCAGTGGTCCAATGTACTACCTACTCTTAAAAAATTAAACTTACACCTCTATTTTTTTTTTAATGCATCTTGATTTCCTTTAGGGAAAATGGTGTGCATGTCCAAAAGAATGCTTTATTTAAAAGCAATCACAGACATGGTGGCCTGCTCCCCTCAGTAGTCCATCATCCCTTTGATGGCTACAATTCCTAATGGATCACAATTTTTGACCTATCCCATTAGTGCTCATGAGATAGGTCGAATTGTGCTCGCTAGGAATCTGTAATTTGTGAACTGACCTATTAGTACATAGGTCAGTTCTCAAATTACCACACTGGTCTCAAAAATACTGGTCTCAAATTGTAGCCAGTATTTAGAAACCAGTTCTTAGTACATCTGGCTCAAAGAGTCTAACGTTTGTGGAGGGTTTAGTAAATAAAATGTGAAAGAGGTAGGACAAGCAATCAGAAGTACACCTGGAAACGTTTTGGCATGGCTTAAATTATTTATTGCAGGAGAAGGACAAGTCATCTTTGAAGTCAGAGAGATAAAGAGACAGATACAAATACTGGTGACTTGTTTGAAGAGATAAAACTAAGCAATAGCACGATTTGCAAAAAGATGCACTGGGATCATAAGATTACACAGCTGAATTCAAATATCTTCAAGAAATTCTTTTGGATGTCTTAAAGATTTGAGAGTCGCAAACATATTTTATATGAAGCAACAGAGGATTCTAGATTCACTGAGCATTTCCACAAAAGATCTGTGTAGCCTGTTCTTTTTTCAAAAATGGGTCTGGAGAGAGATCCCTTTGCTGTAGAGGGTTCAAGAACCTCCACATAGAGATAGATTCTAGGAGAGACAGCTGAACTTTAGAAATGTAAAGCTTTGAAAGTGAAAAATGCAGTTCTCATTCCCAAGTACCTCCCTCACAGGAGGTGTGATCCTCATACTATTCGCCACCGTATCCCCGTCTTGATGTAGAGGTGAAATTGTCTAATCAATTACTATTGGAGGAGCTGCAGTATTGGGCATCTCCATTACATATACTGCCCTGATATCAAACAGGGTTTTGCATGTCTTGCGGCAGTCTGGATAATATTTAGACTTCCTGCTTAAACACTGCTATATTAACTACAAAAAGACCCAATCTAGTATGTTTTATATAGCGCAAACTTGACCCAAATTCAATCAGGGAGATTAAGTGACTTGCCCAGAATCACAGGATGTTCAGCGTCTTTCCTGAGACTCGAACCCAGTTCCCCAGGTCTGAGGTCGAGCACCCTAGCCGTTAGGCCAACTTCTCTCCCCTATTGCAATGGGAATGACAAACTGTGTTTGATAGAGCCAGTTATAGAGGCAACTCTAGCTCCGGAGATCCCAATGCTTGCTGACTTGCAATTACCTCCTTAACTGCAGCGGCTTCCAGCCCCCTCCCCACCCCCAAGTACTTAGCCCTTTTTGGACTATTTGGGGTCGTTTGTGCTTAGAGCTCCATACATCTTTTTTCACATAAGGTATCAGCACCAGAATTGTGTTCTTTTTTCTAATATCCTGGGGATTCTAAAAGTCCCCAGGCTTTTTGGTTAACCCTGGAGGGGACTGAGAAAATAGGCAAATTACAGATGAATTTTGTTGTGCTAAACTCACCATCTTCCCACTTTTCAGGAACATGCAGAGCTGAATAAACTGAACCATTTTTTACCAAAATGTATGAATTTTTTTAAGAGGTAGGCCATTTTTTCTATTTTGTGTACTGTTAATCTACTTCCAGCTTGTGGTGGAAACCAGTATGAAACCATGGGTGATTCAGAATATCTGTAGATAGGCAAATTCCTATGGTGAAATATGTTGAATGAAAGATAGGTAACAAGGAAACCTATGTATTTATGAAAAGGATAAACGATATGGCGTTTAGGAGCAGTGGTTATTTGTAAATTTCTGAAGTTGTGGGTACCCGCATTAGCAAATGATTTAGATTGCATTTTTTCATTTGTCTTCTTTCTTACACACTAACATACATTTTGAAGGTACAAATACAGCAAAATCTAACCTATACTAACACATGTTCTGCAATTGTATATGATCCCACATGTCTGCTGATAAAATGATACTTTACTTGTGTGGGTAGGCCGAGTGCCTGCGACAGGAAACAGGCCAAACACAACATGGGCTCATCACATTTGTTCACTGAAAACTGACCTTTTGTTTGCAAAAAAGGTAACTGTGGATTTTAGGCACTAGTTCAGCCAGCACCTAGGGAAACCGAGCAAACTTGGCAGTTTTTGAAAACTAGACAACAGGGGGAATTCAAATTGGAGTGACTTGCATTTTCTCACCAGGTTATTTCACCCAGAATCCCTTGCAAAACTCAAACTTTGTCTAAAAAAACACCGTTTCTCAAATTTCTGTAACGTTCTACAATCTGCGGGGAGCCACAAACTTTCTTCCAGCCAGCATACCCCCAAGTCTCCCAATAAAAAGGGTAACCCTCCTGTATGGGTAGGTCTAGTGCCCTTGACAGGAAACACCCAAAATGTAACGTGGATAAATCACTTTTTTCCTCTCAACGCTGGTCTTTTTTTTGCAAAGTGAGAAGCTGTTGACTTTGGGCCCTAGCTCAGCCAGCACCTAGGGAAATCTAGCAAACTTGCACATTTTTGAAAACTAGACACCTGATCAAATCAAGGGTGGGGTGACTTGTGTGGCTCTATCCAGGATTTCTTACCCCAGAATTCCTACCAAACCTTTAACTTTGTCTAGCAAAAAAAAACATCTTCACATTTCTGTGATGGAAAGTTCTAGATTCTATGGGGAGCCACAAACGTCCTTCCATCCATCATTCTCCCAAGACTTCTGATAAAAATGGTACCTCAATTGTGTAGATAGGCTTAGTGCCCGCAACAGGAAACGGTCCAATCCGCAACATGGACACATCACATTTTTCTACTCAAAACTGACCCTTTTTTTGGGAAAGTGGGTAGCCATGAATTTTGGGCCCTAGCTCAGCTGGCACCTACAGAAACCTAGCAAACTTGCACATGTTTTGAAAGCTAGACTCCTAGAGAAATCCAGGATGGGGAGAGTTTCATAGCTCTCAACAGGTTTTTTTACCCAGAATACCTTGCAAATCTTAAACTTTGACAAAAAATATTTTCCTCACATTTCTGCCATGGAAAGTTCTGGAATTGTGGAGAGTCACAAACTTCCTTCTACACAGCATTCCCCAGGTCTCCCAATAGAAATGGTGACCCACTGGTGTGGGCAGGCATAGTGCCCACGACAGGAAATGGCCCAAAACGCAACATGGATGCACAACATATAATTAGGACTGTGTATGGATTTTGGAGATCATTCAAAATGTTCGTTTTTAAATATCTGACCTCACACTTGGCCATGCAAACAAAAAATGCTAATTTGTAAGCTTGTGCTCAGGCGCTCCAACTGTTTGTGAAATACCGCCTACACCATGAACTGTGAAAAATCCAGTGAATATTTGAAGATGAGAGTGGATCAATTTGGGTCCAAATGCGCAAGACATTGAATAATTGTCTCTTTAACTTCTCCAGTAATGAAGGGCATAATTAATTTTATTAATTTCTTTCTCTGTGCAAATAATGTTGTATGGTGAAAGCATGCTCTTCGGAAGCGATACATTGCCAGATGCGTGCCGCATCCCCAATTAATACTTTGCATTGCAAAGCCCATCAACGAGATCCTCAATGAAAATGCAACAGGACCATCGCAGCCTCGCCGCATTTTGGAACTTACGCATCACATCGACGTAGATCCACACAACGCTCAGCAACCTGGTCTGTTCAGAGGGCCTAATGGGTCCCTGTAGTCAGCTCATGCTCCATCACAGCGAGCCTGAACTAGTGACTTTGTCCGGGTCTGTCATGACCAGATAGCCCCAATTGGCACTTTTTTGCTTTTTGGTGGTATGTTCATTAAAAACTCTAAAGTTCCTATCTCCGGTTCTACAAACTGGATTTTTGTCATTTTGGTTTTGTTTTATTTATTAAACCTGACTCTATTTTTTAGGTCTCGCCTGACCCAGCGCATGCGCCGCACTTTACCCCAATTACTTTCACTTTTGCGGCCGCTTTGTTGTTTGATCGTGACCGCGATCACTTTCACTTTCGCGGCCGCCCTGCCGATTTGCATAGCCAATAGGTCTTGCTTTTGGGACCTTATAAGTATTTAGTTATGCAACTGTTGCATAGCTAAACACTTATAAGGTCCGAAAGGCGAGACCTATTGGCTATGCCAATGCTTGTCTAAGTCTGTTGTGGGCTTCTTTTATGGTGTGTTGTCACTGTTTTACTGTTTGACCTGTTGCAGAAATGCTTACACAAGTTAAGTCTGACGGTTCTGTGCCAAGCTACTAAGGGGTGTGCATAGGTTAATTTGTGCTTTGCTTGTGTCTTAACCTGACAGGGATTTTAGTTGCTGCTTGACCAGGGATTCCACCCCAGCAAATTGCAGTACATGTAGAATAAAAACATTTCTCCTTTTTATTCCTCTGTCAGGTAGGGGCACCATTTTGGTGCAAACCCAGGTTTACAAGCATTTGTAAATCTGGGTTTGCATCACAATACATGGTTGGATGCATGGTAACACCAATGCTCCACCCTTGTAACGCCTACCTGACACAAAGTAACTCAAGGTAGTGCTATGCATGGTATTGCTTTACCTTTTCATTGCTAAACCATGCAAAGCCACACAAAGTAGCTTTGTGTGACTTAGTAAATCCCATGTCAGGACTTGTGCTGCCTTGCGATGGTGTATGAGGACAATCTGAACCTGAATCTGTCAACATTCTGACCAGGGCCTACTACAAAACCAGACACTCTTTCTCATTCACTGCCTCTAAAATTCCAGACTAGGAGATGGTACTGAGAAAAGTGGCAGCATCGTCGGCTTAAGAAAGCTGGAAGATGATTGTGCAGCAGCGGCGGCTCCTCCGCAATGCTGGAGGAGCGTTGCACGACTGTCTGGCTCAGAGCCAGCAAATTAAAAACAAAATGATGCTCCTGCATTGTTTTATTTTGCATTTGCTGGCTCTTAGCCAGCGCTGTAAGGACGGGCGGGGCTGAGACATAGGAGGGTGGAGGAGGAGTGCTACGTGCACTTCTTAAGTGTTCATGTGTATTTGGCCAGATGTTTCAGGCTGACCAAAACACACATGCGCACTTAGGTTTCTCCATGAGCAGCTGGGCTGGAGAAACCACCACAGACTCCCTGACCTGAGTGGAGCATCTCACTAGCCTGCTCGGGGCAATCCCCGCGCTGCTCTGCAGCACGGGATTTGGATGGGAGTCTGTCTCAGGGGCTACTGGGACCAGGAAGAGGAGATGCGGCAGGACGTGATGCTGGAGGCGGCCAACATCTAAAGGTAAGATTTAAAAAAATATATATTATTTCTAACACCCCCCCTCTGCGTGGCCCCCCCATGACTCACCCCGGCGCTCCCCCTCTTGCACTCTCCCCCTCCCGTGTTACCTCTACCTGCCGCACCGTGGTGGTGTCCGCCACTGTTCTGTACCTGGAAGACACCAGCTGTCAGGAAAGGCTGCAGAATATTCCCGGACAGCACCCTTCAGACATCTAAAAATCTATGTATAAAATTACAATAGCAGTTTTTAAGAAACCAATTTGCAGCGGGCACAAAACTATTAATCGTGCAAAAGGAATTTTGCCGAACTGGAATGAAAGAATGAGAGAAACCAAAGAACTAGAGAAAGCGATTGTGTGTGTGAGAGAGAGAGAGAGAGAGAGAGAGAGAACGAGAAGGGAGAGAAAGTGAGAGAGAGATTGAGAGGAGAGCGGTGAGAGATTTATCTTTTTGTACGATGTCGTTCCCCAAAGATGGATTCTGCTTGCGCATACACTTGTCATTACATGTTGCCTTTTTCGAGTTTCAGTTTATTTTTGCAAAGTCATCCTGTTCTATTTAACAAAAACGGTGTCTTCATGACACCGAGCAGAGCTCCCTCTTTCACCAGTGTTTGAAAGGTGAATCAAGCCGTTGCACCGGGGCGGGTCTGACAGGCAGGATGTCAGGAGGCGATCAGAATGAGAAAAGCGCAGATTATTGCTTTTTAAACAGCTCAGACGTATGGCTTTAGTGCCTCTTTTCACAAGAATGCATAGAGCGGCTTCTGACCACTTACCGTAGAATGTTAAAAGCCCATGTCACGTTAAAATGACAGCTCTAGAGTGCGAGGCCGCTAATCTCTCTTTGTAATGTCTACACTTGAACGAAAACAGGGTTTTTCTGCCTGAGAACGGGATGAGCATTTACCCCCTGAAAATGTTGGGAATGCGTCACAATTAAGAACAAACTCTCAAGCTTTGTGCAAGAACCGTCGATATTTCATACTCGGTGCGTTTCTGCTGACGTAAAACTGACAGACTTTTTCAGCAGAAGGGGCCACACAGGCTGCCCAATGATAACTACCCTGGAAGAAGGGTTCCAGGAGCTCATTATGAGATGGAGATTCAAAGGTTTCAGGAGAAATTTGCAAATGGAGAAACAGCTCACTCAGATGTTCAGCAGTGGTCATGGCAACCTCGCATCTCAGTGAGCAGCGCGACTTTCTCGCTTGTCACTGTCGCAGAAACCGCGGCGGACAATTCGCCATCATTTTCTCAGTGGAGCCTTTATAGATGTGAACTAAAGCAATGCAAGTGAACAAGCGGTTAGGAATGTATGGTTTCTCTTATTCTTATTCTTAGTATTATTCTTAGCATTGGTATGACCACTATTCTCCTTATCATTAATATTCATAATACTAGGATTCTTTTCTTGTTATTGTAATAATGATAATAACGGTGATGGTGTTGATGATAATAATATTATTATTATTAATAATAATAATAACAATAACAACAATAATAATAACAATAATAATAATAATATTAATAATAACAATGACAATAATAATAATAACAATACTACTACTACTACTACTACTACTACTACTAATAATAATAATAAATATTGTTGTTACTATTATTTTTTGTTTTGTTTTTAAAGTAACAATAATAATATTACTACCACTGATGATGATTATGATAATGTTGATAATCATCATCATCACAAAATAAGAAGAAATACAAAATATCAGAAAAGTTCCTGTAGCATTGGTTACTTGTGATGTGGTTCGAAGTGGACAAAAGTGGCAGGAGGCAACGCCGTCTCTGTGCAGTGTGACATGCAACACCCGTAGCACACAATGGGCCACATCACTTAACATGGACTGGAAGAAGCCGCAGCTATTGCAGGTAAGAGCGGTGGGGCGGTGGGGCGGTGGGGCAGGGGATGTTTACAGACGATGAAGGGGAAGAATTAATTATTTATTTAATTTTCCCTCATGGTCGTCTATTGAATTCTCCCCCCAACCACGCCACACACCTCCCCACTCTTACCTGCATGGGTCGCGGCTGACTGGAGGCGCTAATGTAAGGCAGGTATTTGCCACAGTTGGGGACAGACTGACATTTTATACTGCTGAGGAGCTGCAGGAGTGATATTTTACCATCTTAGATAGCGGTAAATAGTAGTTTGTCACTGGGAGTGTAAAGGAAAGTACCACTTTGGCTGCAAATATTGCAGAATTTGTTGACGTTCTTAAAGTAAATAACAGCACCTAACACAATGACAAAACACCAAGTTACCAGCTCAACTAGGGCACAGAGCAAGAAAACAATTCAGCAAAATACCTACAATACAACACAACAACCTGTAATAATGCAGGACATAAACATCATTTTGATTGTCTCTGAAGAATGTTCTTAGTTGTATGTGCCTCAAGCTTGATGACAAATAAACACCTTGAACACGTCAATCAAACTCAGAAGGATACATTTTTTGTGTGAAAAACAAAAAAATGAACATATTGGGGTACTAAAGTTAGCCAAGCTACTCAAAGCATATTAATAGAGCACCTTAGCTGTATATTTATCAAAGAGATGTACAGATACTGAATTATATACAGTTTGCACCCCAGCAAGGCTGCAATGATCTCCATGCATTTGTTGTTTCTGTTGCTGAATGAATAACGGGAGGCATAAAAACAATATGAAGATCACTGTGGTCATTGACTCCCCTTGACTGTGACAGAACTTAGGGGCATATCATCAAGGGCTTTATCTCTGCTTTTTTGGCTTTAAAAGCCAAAAAAGCAGAGATAAAACTAGCACCCTATCAACAACAGGGTGCTAACATGCAAATTTGCATGTTAGCACCCTTTTACTCTACGCTTCCCCTTGCATCTCTAATGAGATGCAAATGGGGCGTTCCAGAGTAAAATAATAGGAGAAATGTCGCTAAGCGACATTTCTCCTATTATCAAGAATATCGCTAACCCTGTTAGAGACAAAAAAAGCAGTGCTAACCGCGGTTAACGCTGCTTTTTTACGTCTGGTATTTTTCAGACTTAGCCATGATATCCTATGGAAGGAGGATATCATGGCTAAGTTTGTCTGTCCCTATCAACAAGCTAACGTGAGATTATCGCTGGGTTTCCAGCGATAATCTCACGTTAGCCACTTAGCGTGAGGATTTTTATCGCTATTGAGATAAGCGTTGCTAATAGCACGCTATCTCAGCGATAAAAATCAACGCTAGCCGGCGATAATTATCCTAGCGCTAAGTGCGCTTAGCGATAATTGTCGCCGGTTGTTGTTGATATGCCCCTCTCCTCTTAGCCAGTCTCTCACTCACTGTCTGGGCTTCTTCAAGGCATGTCAGTGGCTACCTACCTGAAAAGGAGGCGATGTTGATGGCCACTGCGAGCTATTCCACACCTTGTTGAGCCTATCATTCAGCCAGTTAAGGGCCCCATGCACACGGCTGAGCACATGCCTGACCTGGTTGTGCGATATCCCATCCACTAAACTCTGAATCAGGCCCCAAGATTTTCCCAATGACACTCAAATAAGCTAAACTCAGAAGCTTGAGGAATGGGTTCGGAACACCATGAATTATGATACGGAAACAAACACCTCCATTTACTCGTTAAATAGCATCTTAAAAGGTACTTTAGGCTTGCACAATCCTAGCTTCCCGGCTAAGCGGTGGTCTATTAACCTTATTTCTATGAATCATATAATAATAAAAAAAACAGAGATATTGTAGCCTTAACAATTAGCGCATAACTGGTGTAAATCATATGTCTTCGTTGATTTAGGACTCAAGAAAAATCAGGTAACTGCATAATAAACTAAAGCTGTATTTTTGAAGGAGTAAATAATAAAAGCAGATGCCCCCAAACAATATATGCCATTTCGAAATAGCACGAGCAACAACATGATACATCACCAACACAACATAATGCAACAGAATATAGATGTACAAACATACTTGTCATGCTATATCACCTCTAGAAATCTGTTTTTATGTCCCAGTGGCAAATGGTGTTCGCACCAAGCACTGCCTTAATTATCGCATAGGAAATGTAATAGCGCCACTTAAAAATATTTTCTTATCAGCCCCTAAATCTATTAAAAAGCATGCATTTTTTTTCAGAAACGAAAAAAAACTACTACTGTACAGCCTTATTTGCCCAGAAAAATCGTAATCATCAATCAAAAAACATACCAACTGCCACCCTAAAGAGCAAACAAAGGGCCTGATTGCAATCTTAGCGGATGGGAAACTACGTCACAAACGTGACAGCTATCCCGTCCGCCGTATTACAAGTTCCATAGGATACAATGGAACTTGTAATACGGTGGACAGGATATCCGTCACTTTAGTGACACATCTCTGACAGAGTAACTCATCCACCAAGATCGTAATCAGGCCCAGTGTCCTTATATTTACATACATGGAATGTCAATGCTCAAGTAATCAAAGTATCCTCATTAGGATGACCCAACAAAGGCTAGCTGACGTTTCTCGAATTCCTCCGTCCTCTCATATAGTGACAGAGAATGTCAAGCTCAAATCCTTGAGAACTGAGGGTGCAAGTCAACAATGACTGCAAAAGAAAAATAGTCCAGAGCTGCAGATCTTAAATATCCACAAGATTTTTCACAGCAGAACAGAGCATTCTCCAGTCCTTAGTTCACACCATCCTTAGATGCACGCCACTGAGCCATTTCAGTCTTCTAATAGTTCTTGAAATCTGACCAGCCCTTTTCATAGTGACAAAAGAGAGCACTTCTACCATACTTGGCTGATAACCACGTCTACCATACTTGGCTGATAGTAGCATTATTACCTAACCAAGGACAGGAAAACATGAGAACTGGGTCCCCGGACTGCAATATAATTGGGCACAATTTGAAATCGATTGGCATTGGTTATTCAAGATGGCCCAGAGAACACTCTCTGCCGAATATGCTACATTACATCGCATGCTTTTTCAACGTATGCCATTACAACGCGGTCATTACAACGACCGATTTGTTACATCGCATGCCATTATAGGGCAAGTCGGAACATAGTATAATTTACTATTCCAATTCGAGTCAGTGCACAGTAGGGAAGGTGCTGGATTTTAAATCAAACACCTTCTGACCCCTACAGCAAGTAGTTGTTCCGACTTGCATTGTAATAGCATGCGATGTAACAACGCGGGAGTTGTAATGACTGCGTTGCAATGGCATGTGTTGTGTCTCATGCGTGGTAAATGATGTTTACCCCTTCTGCCCAATAGGGTCAGGGTTGAGAGGGCACTAGACTTAATATTTGGGCTTCTTGTTAGTATCCACCTCCTTTGCTCCAAGCCAACTCAATTGCTAGATAAACATAACAAACGCCGTGCATTTGCGATTCAAGCCGCAGGCATGGCAGGGCATGTCAGGCATGGCACTCCACAGGGGCCTGGGAGTAAGTCAAGAACTGGCTGATCCATTGAAAGAAAATGTATTCCATCCAGGAAGGGCTCAGTGTAAATGAAAAATTGTCTTGTTTTCTGTTTTTCCCAGAAGAGAGAACACGTATTGCTTATGAATCAGAAACGTCCTAAAGCAGAGGACTACCCCTTGTTCTTGTTACAAATAATGACACAGTTTGTTTGAGGCAGTCTCATCCATTAATTTTAAGGGGCTCTTGAGCTGTTTTAAAGCAGTGCTCCACAGGTCTCTCCTTTGCACTAAAAAGCGTTGGTCCTCACGCTGGACTTGGAGATAGTCGCTTCTCTTGATCCGTCTGAGATTAATGCGATCACCGCCTGCTAATTAGCACAGCAATGATGCGTTTTAGGTTGTGCCAGGTGGGAGTTTTCACTCAGATTCCCCCACCAGACACGATGGGGAAGGGAAAAACACTAGAGCAGAAAAAATGTGGCTAGCAGGCTGTGATGCGAAGTTTCTCATCTTTACCCAATTTTTGGCATGTTACCTTGAAGGTACTTTATATGACAACGGTCGCTTGATGTGCGCATGCGTGGTACATTAATGCTCTATTACTTACTGGTAATCTTCATTACTCCGGGTCCCGTTGTGCTCGTCCCATTCATTAACATATTGGAGATAACCATCTCCCGACAGAAAAAAAGAGCAGAGGCATGCTGGGACCCTAATACTGCCCCTCCCACCGGGAGTACATAAGCAGTACTTACCCAGCATCCCATCTGTACAACCAAGCCCAGACAGGAAGGCCGTCCGCCTGGGAGGGAGGGAGGGGCGTATGAATGGGACGAGGACAACGGGACCCGGAGTAATGAAGATTACCGGTAAGTAATAGAGCATTACCCCAGGTCCCTTATGTCCTCGTCCCATTCATTAACATATTGGAGAATACCAAAGCAGAAAACCGGCCTTCCAAAACCAAAAGCACACCCAGGAAACCACACCAAACGCAGCAACCCAAGGGAGCACCGAAAAGGAGGGAAGGGGAGACCGCAGGAAGCAACCGGCCAGCACCAAACAAGGACCGGAGACAACTGAGAGAACAACACAAGGCCAGGACCACAAAAACAAGGCCACCAACCAGAGAAACAGGAGACAGGGCAACCAGGCCAAACGACACGGCCAAGGACAGACAAGCCCGCCCAGCCCAGAACCACCAGGAAGGCACACAGGACCCGGCAGCCCCACAGACACAGAGCAAACCCCAACCGCCCCGGAGAAGGCCAAAGAAACAAGGCCAGCCCAGGCAACGGGGTGCAGCCCCAAGCACCCAGACCAACAAAGAAGGAGGAAGGCACAGGCCAGAAACCTGCCCACCACACCAAACCGAACGACCCGGCCAGAGGAGAGCACAGAGGAGAAAGCCAACGAACCCCGCAGAGGAGGCCAGGACCGGGGAGGAGCCCCAGCAAAAGCACGGGAGCAGAACAGGAGCCACACCCCAACCAGACCAAAAAGGACAGGAAAGGAGACAGAAACCCGAAACCCCAGGAGGCCAAAAGCCTCCACAGGGAAGAAAAACCGCCAACCGAACAGGGCGGCCAAAAACCCAGAACAGGCGGAGCAGAGGAAGCAACCCGGAACCGAACCGGAACCTCAAGACAGAAGGCGGAAAAAAAGAGAAGCCAAGAAGGCAGACGACCGCACAGGCACCCAATACCCAGGCCAAGCACACAGCAAGGGCCGGAGCCACAGAACAAAAAGCCCCAGGGCGCACAGCACCCAGACCGGAAACCCACCTGGCCCGACCTCAGTCAACGCCGAAGAGGAGCCAAGAGACAGCAAAAACAAGGGCAACAAAGGGACAAGGAACCATGAAGCCAGGACCGGAGCCCAGCAACCCGCAAAGGCAGGAGGACCCACAGGCCCAACCAGCCCCAGAAAAAGCCCACGCAGAGCCCAGGGCAAAGGAAAGGCAGAGAGGCCGATCGAGACCCCCAGCAACCCAACGCCGGACCAAACAAAAGGCCGCAAGAATGAACAAGCACAGGAAACCACCAAAACGGAAACCGGAGGAAGCAGAGAAGGCAGAGGGCCAAGCAGCAGCAGAACCCGGACACCCAGGAGCCAGGAGGGAGAGCAAGACAAGGAGGCCCAGCCAGAGGCCACGCCAAACCAGAAGGAAGCCCGCAGACCAGGAGCAACAGGAGGCAACCCCGGACAAGCCAACCCAGAAGCACCGAACACCAGGACCCACACAGGACCGGACAAGGGACCCGCAGCCCAGGAAAAAAAAGAGGGCGGCCAGCCAGACAGGAGCAACGGGGAAACCGAAACCCAACAGCACCCAACGGAACCCCAGGAACCAGGCAGAACCACGGACACCCAACCAGAGGTTAACCAAGCCTGGGAAGAGAATCGCCGGCAAGAGCAGGCCCAGAAGGACCCACCAGGACCCAGCATGAAACCAAGAGAGCACCCCGCCAGGATCCACAGAGAGAGCACAGGCAAGGACGCACGCCCGAAAAAAAGGCGACCAACAGACGCCCAAAACCAGCAGAAACCGGAAAGCCCCAGCAAACCAAAAGAGGGGAAAACCGGAGCCCAGTCAAGGACACAGCACCAGTGAAAGAGAGCCAGGCCCCAAACAACAGAGCCACAAATGCCAGAGAGCCAAAATGCGAACCGCCACTGGAAACACACCCCAGGGGGACGCAAATGAAAGGGAGAGCAGGGCCCAACCCCACCAGCCTGAGAAGCCGACAGCCACAGGCACCCCTAGGTAGCCACAAGCAGGAAGAAACCAGGCCCGACCAAGCGTAACCACAGAGACCAGGCGAGAGCAGGACCGCCATGGAAAGAAGCCAAAGGCAAGCCCAGGAAACGAGCAGGAGCGCCGCAGAAGCAGGGGAACACAAGGCCACACCAAGGAACCCCAGAATCCAGGAACAGCCATCGCCAGAGCCAGGAGCAACCAAAAAAGAACAGCACCCAGCACGGAAGAGGCAAGAAGTAGAAGACAGCACGCAGATATCCCCCCACAAAGGAACCCAAGCACACAGGAGTGCCCGGAATACAAACCGGAAACCCCAGAAAGGTGCAAGAACACAACAGCAGCAAAAGGAGGCAGCAACAGGAAAGGAACCCCCCCGCACATGCCAACACCCGAACCCCAGGGAGGCCAGACCCCAGAAAGGAAGGGGACACATCACTCCAGCGGAAAGAACGAGCAACCCCGAAGAGAGGCCGAAAGAACCCACGGTACATCCAGGCAGGGCACACAACCAGCTGAACCGGACGGCAGCAGAGGAACAGAGCCAGCCGCACAGGCAAGGATCCCCGGGAAGGGAAATCCAACCCAGGAACCCAGCCCACTCCAGGCCAGACCACAGCACTAGTACCAACAACACCCAGCAGCAGGACTGCGCAGAAACAGCCCAAAAACGGGCAAACCCCGGCAGGACCAAGAGAGTAAGAGAGGGCAAGCACAAGCGAGCCGACGGCCAAGAGAGGACCACGAACCCCAGACACACAACCCAGGGGGGCCACACCCCACAGAGGCAAAGTGGCGACGAGCAACAAAGCCCACAGACACCCAGCGGAGCAACACAGAAGCCCAGGAGGGAAAAGCGCCAAGAGGACAAGGCGGCACAGACCCGCCGCAAGTGTCAGCGGATGCGCCGCGCTAGCCCCGGCAGCCCGAGGCAGCCTGGCAGCATGAGGTCACAGAGGCAGTGAGCCAAACTGGTGACTAGGCCCCCGCAGGAGAGACAAGGCCACAAAAGACAGCCCACATGGTGAACCAAAACACCGGCAGGACCGCACACCCCAGCACACCAGCCCAGCCACCCGGAACACCCAGGAGGGGGGAACAACCTTTACAACGCAACTTTTACAACGCACTACCATTACAACGCATTTTTTACAACGCATAATCCATTACAACGCATGACATTACAACGCATGACACTACAACGCATTTTTAAAAACTACCTTTACAACGCATTCCATTACAACGCATACTACCATTACAACGCATACCATTACAACGCATAATATTACACTATACTATCCAACACTTACCCTACTGATGCACCCCCTGGAGTTAGAATAGTAATTTTTACCCCTATACTATCCAACACTTACCCTACTGATGCACCCCCTGGAGTTAGAATAGTAATTTTTACCCCTATACTATCCAACACTTACCCTACTGATGCACCCCCTGGAGTTAGAATAGTAATTTTTACCCCTATACTATCCAACACTTACCCTACTGATGCACCCCCTGGAGTTAGAATAGTAATTTTTACCCCTATACTATCCAACACTTACCCTACTGATGCACCCCCTGGAGTTAGAATAGTAATTTTTACCCCTATACTATCCAACACTTAACCTACTGATGCACCCCCTGGAGTTAGAATAGTAATTTTTACCCCTATACTATCCAACACTTACCCTACTGATGCACCCCCTGGAGTTAGAATAGTAATTTTTACCCCTATACTATCCAACACTTACCCTACTGTTGCACCCCCTGGAGTTAGAATAGTAATTTTTACCCCTACACTATCCAACACTTACTTTAAATGTAATTTAATATTATGCGTTGTAATGGTATGCGTTGTAAAGGTAGTATGCGTTGTAATGGTAGTGCGTTGTAAAGGTATTTTTTTAAAATGCGTTGTAGTGTCATGCGTTGTAATGTCATGCGTTGTAATGGATTATGCGTTGTAAAAAATGCGTTGTAAGTGCATGCGTTGTAAAAGCGTGCGTTGTAACGTCATACATCCCCCAGGAGGGCAGGAGCCAAGGATGAGGAACAGCCCAAACAGGCAAGAACCCCAGCCCCGCAGACCACACACGAGAGTAGAAGTGGGGACGCAGTGCAGCAGCAGAGTGCAAGCAGCGCAAGCAGGAGGCCCCAGATACAAACCCCCGGCAACTCCACGAGCCACCACCACCCAACCTGGCCATGGCCAACACGCCAAAAACGGAACAGGAGCGGGTGGACCGGCACCACACACAAAACAGAGGCGCCACAGGAGTAGGGGGAAAGGAGCAACCAGCAGCGTGGGATGAGCAGGAAGCGCCCAAAAAGACAGAGGCACCCAGCAGCCAACAGCAAAGAGGCTGCGGCAGAACACACACCCCACATGCAGGCGGCACCAAAAAACACCACCAGGAGGCACAGGAGCCCCAAAGCAGATGGCCAGCAACAGCCATCCAGGCCCGCCGGCGGCAAGCATGGGGAGAACACGAGAAACATCCAAGAAGGAAAAAGGGAAGACGCCCCGTTGAAAAAGAAAGGGACCTCACAGCAGCCCCAGTGCACAATCGAACAGAACCAACGAGTGCAACACGGGAACAGAACCCCACTACACACTGGGGACAGGACAGAGTGGGGCAGACACGGGGAAAAGAGAATGGAGCATACCACCTCTACGTTGGACCATGCAAACACCTGAAGTGCAGCAGAGAACTGTAATTCAAACAGCCACAGAGCGTGAACCCGACGCGAAGGCACCGGAGCGCCCCACAAGAACACCAGGGACGGCACATGAGGACACATACAAACGTGCAAGGTGCAGGGAGACCAGGCGAACAGCGCAGAAACACAGAATGACAAGCCTATGTTAGGCTCCAACCCGGAACCCCAGCCACAAAAGAGGCAGCCAAAGCGGCAAGGCTGCAACCACACCGGGAAGAAACTAGCACATGCAGAGGCAGCAGCCAGAAGGAGCGTTACACCTCCGCAGGCACAAACTCCGGCAGCAGAAGAAGGACTCGGACATGTAGCAGCCTCTGGCAGAAGGAGGAGCAAGGAGTCACGCACCCCAACACCCGCGAGCAGTCTAATGTCAGCGAAGAGCAAACCACCAGGACAGTGCCAGCATACAGGGAAGCCGTGAGCGTGCCGGTTGGGATGTAGCTCAGCGGCAGAGCGCATGCATCGCATGCATGAGGTCCCGTGTTCAAACCCCGGCATCCCCAGGAGCCTCCGCCACCCATCACGGACCTACATGAAAAGAAAAAGCTCCAATGTGGGGCGAAGAATCGAAAAAACCGCTATGCGGGACTCACCCGAGGCAGGGGCCGGACACCACCAGCAGCAAGGCCCCCACTCCAACAGCGGGAAGGTACGGCACACAGGAATTGCGGCACGTCTCCCAAACGCCCAGCTGCAGGAAGACATGCACGTGACCCAGAAGCACCCGGGAGGCGCACCAGCCCCAAAGGTCCCACAGTATCCAGGCAGCACACCGGCCACCACCGTCACGACCCCCAACAAGCCCGGCAGGCCAGGGGATAGACCAGGAACCCCCCCGCCCGCACAGCCAGGCAGCCGGGCGGGGGGAGGAAGAAAGGAATGCCACACCAGCCCAGCAGGAGCCGCAGAACAGCACACCACGTTCATTCTGTCGACAGACAGAAAAAAAGAACAGACGGGATGCTGGGTAAGTACTGCTTATGTACTCCCGGTGGGAGGGGCAGTATTAGGGTCCCAGCATGCCTCTGCTCTTTTTTTCTGTCGGGAGATGGTTATCTCCAATATGTTAATGAATGGTACGAGGACATAAGGGACCTGGGTGTAATGCTGGTGCTGTGAAACAAAGCAAGATCATGAGGACTTTTAGCCTGGACGCTAATATTGTGCAGTAAATTCAGCATTATTGTGTATTAAAACTATTCCATAAGTGGTATAAATGTTTGCAAATTAAATACACAAATACATGCGAAAACATTTAAACAATAAATGAATGAACAATGAATAAATAAATAATTTTTTTAAATGTCGGGAACTTTTAACATAATAAGTAGTGTACCTATAGGTTATTGGTATCTTGTGTAACAAAAATAAAGCCTCATCTATTTATTTATGTCTGGTTTCATAATGCTGGAGGAGCACCCCACAAAGACATGTACTTTTCTGCACCAGTTATAAATGTCAACGCAAGTTAGTACTTTTACCTTAATAAGTCAAATATCTTGACCTGTGGATTTTTTGTAATTCAATACCATAATTTGTGCAAATGTATGATACGCTTTTGGTATGGAGCAATATAAAGTAAACAGCTAATCAATTAATATAGTATATATATATATATATAGTATATATAATCTACTGGCGGTCGCCAGTAGATAGTTATAGTTAGGACCCTGTTTCCATAGGAAATCCGCAACATTCTATTTGGAATAACTTTGGCGCCGGTCGATGAATCCTCGCGAAATTTTCAAAATAGGTGGAGCGCTACGCTCCGCTCCTACCCTGAAAGTCTCGGGGGGATTCGTCAAGCGGGGGCTGAGAAAAAAGGGGGGTCCCAAAACGCGTTTTTCCCATGCATTTTTCCATAGGACCTTTAGACACAGCTACAGCCCGAACGGCTGAACAGAGTTACTTGAAATTTGGCAGAGAGGTAGTCCTCAGGTCAAGGAAGTGCCTTTTGTAGGTCTGGTGTAAATCTGTTCAGTAGTTCCTGAGAAAATAGCATTTAAATCAATATATATATGTGGGCGGAGCCTAACCATACATCTCATCCTGAGATCTGATTGGCTGTCAGCCCTTCATCCAAGAAGTGTTGGCAGCCATCTTGGGACCAATATACATGATAGCACCTCATTAAAAAGCATTGCAGTTAATAGAAGATTTTAAGACTTTAGTTACATTATAAATCATTTGTTGATGGTACCATACTCATTTTAGGAATTGTGGTATGTTCTAAGGTGATTTCACCATGTGAAAAAGCCTTCTGCTGGGATATCATGATTGAGAGAAAAATATTTTCTCATGCTTTTACCACAGAGGTTTGGAAGGTGATCTATAAGCTAAACTGAGAGCTTATTTTCTGTAAATTCACATTATCTTTCTCAGTCATGTGAGAATGAAGTCTGACATTCTCAGTAAAACATGTACATCCAACAAGGGCAGAGACTGTCAGTTGATTCCTTTGTGTTCTACTGCAGCTTTCCAGAGTGTTCCAAAGAACTACTAGAGCGCTAACCGTCCTACTTATGATAAATGTATGGCACACCTGAAGCCATCTTGCTTGGATTAAAGTGGTAACTCTTAAAACATTTAATTTAAAAAGGAACAAAATGAGGTGGTTCATTTTTCCATAAAAAGTATGATTAGTGCTGCATAAAGAAAAATTAGGGCACATTTTGAGTGACTTCTCAAATCCTGGCATGCAGACTGAAACATGCACTTTCAATACCAGCAGCAGTTTTCCCTGGTGAGCAGTAGCTTTACTACAGTGATCTAATGAGCAAAAAGAGTGCTAACATTCTGATTTTATGGCAAATGTGTGACACATTTGAATGCCTTCTTGATGGAATCAAAGTAAAAAACTGAAAGTATTTCCTACTGAGGAGACTGCAGTAAATGAGGAAATTAGGAAACTTCATAACAAATAAGTCTCCCAAGATGGCCACCAGAGACAAAAGAGCCCAAATGGAGCCCAAATATCACCCAGATGTAGCCCAAGTATAGCCCAATGACAGAATGTCCATAAAAACAACTAGAGCACTTACTGTCTTCATTATGACAAAAGTATGGCACACCTGAAGCCATCTTGATTGGAATAAACTGGTAACACTTAAAACATTTAATTTAAAAAGGAACACAATGAGGGGGTTCATTTTGCCATAGAAATTATGATTAATGCTGAAGAAAGAAAATGAGGGCACATTTTGAGTGACTTCTCAAATCCTCTTCTATTTCATTAAAAAATTCTGACATGCAGACTGAAACATGCACTTTTAATACCAGGAGCAGACTTCCATGGTGAGCAGTAGTTTTACTACAATGATCTAATGAGCAACTAGAGTGCTAACATTCAGAATTCATGGCAAATGTGTGACATATCTGAATACCTTCATGATGGAATCAAAGTAAAAAACTGAAAGCATTTCCGACTGAGGAGACTGCAGTACATGAGGAAATTAGGAAACTTCATAACAAATAAATCTCCCAAGATGGCCACCGGAGACAAAAGAGCCCAAATGTAGCCCAAAATCACCCAGATATAGCCCAAATATAGCCCAATGACAGAAGTGTGCAAAACACTTATTATTTTGTGTTTTTGCAGTGTTATATAGTGCAGACTTGTCAGGTATTGGAGTGCTTTACATGAGCATTGGTTACATCACACAAGAACAAATTCATTTTGGTTGTAGACATGGGGAGACTAAGTGATTTGACCAGAATCACAGAATGTCGAGCTGAAGCAGAAACTTCAACCTGGTTCCCCAGTTGCAAAGTCTGCAGTTCTGGAAGTAACACCACATCCTCTCCCCTAAGTGCAACATTTAATCAAGTTGTCAACTAGATAAAAAAACATAAAGATAACAAATAATTTAAAAGTGCTTTGTCGCTATTTGAAAACTCAGAAAATATGTCCTTATTTTAGTCTTTTAGAGCACTAACCATAATTTTGATGCCAATAAGACCCTCTCATATATGTAATTTCTAAAGGAATGCTCTAGGTATTACAGTTTTGATTACATCAAGATGATGTCAGGCGCTCCACACTTTTGTAATAAATATAGAATGTTAGCAATCTAGTTGTTCATTAGGATACTGTTGAGAGGCAGAGGCCAGGGGCACGGACTCTGAAAATTGAAGGCAGGTAGGAGGGTGCAAAGGCAACAATTTAACCACACTGAGCAGGCAGGAAGGGCCGTGGAAGCACAACAGACTATGGAGGGCAGTGGAAAGGGGGGCAGGGGCAACAAACCAACAATACAGGACTTGCAAGAGAGGCTGTTGGAGGGAAGATCTATTACGGGTCAAGGAAGCTAGGGGCGGTCCCCAGAGCCCCGGGAGCCACCACAGAACTGAGCAGGAGAGTGAGTCAGGGACAAAAGGGGCACCTTAATTTGAGCCGGGGTGCCTAGGAACGCTTGCTCCAAAAATGAAGAAAACAGACATATGAGACATGGAATTGGAGGCAGTTTAATGAGAAGATGCAACTTCAAAGAAACCGCAGAATAGAGACCTAAAGTACAAAATACAGAATCCAGATAATCATACAGCTGTCATGATATTCTCTGTATCTCAATTAATGGACTGGCAGAGAGAGAGAGAAAACACATCTATAAATGCATCATGAGAAACAAGTTACACCAAGGAAAATGTTACCTAGGGACACTCACATTTACTCTTAGAGCAAGCATTCCTGCAATTACAATACAACATCTTTTAAATGCAAAAGTAAAGAGAACAATGGTTAAACATAACATGACATTTCATATAGGTAAAATAGAATAAGATACTTCAAGCAAAGCCGAGCAAGACATTTTAAGCAAAGGAAGACAAGAGCTCCCAGTTCTTGGGGAAAACCTGCACAGCCTGTTAACCTACATACAGACGGCGAGGTTGTCCGTCGATATCTGTGGGTGCTCCCTTTTTATATCATTTTGTGGGCTCCTTTGCACGCTACATCTACCTACGTATGCTACCCAAAAGCTTCGTCTGCAGATTTTACCAGACATTTCGTCATTTACCCACTTAATGCTGACAATGGACTGGGTGAAAAGGTCAGTCTCTCAGGCCAATCGCTTATCGTAAGTTCCATAGAGCAAGCAGAAAATAATGGGTATTGTACAGGAATTCAATATATTCATGTATAAAATCTCCTCAGTTCTCCTAACTTGACGCTCTGCAGTTGCCACTTCCTTAAAAGCGGGAAACCTGCCCAGGAAGCAAGTACCAGTCCAGGATGCAGCCTACTGTATGTCGACAGCTTCAGGGGGATGTTGAACTTTGATACCGAGCACGGAGCACTCGGGTAGGGTGGGGGCTACTAGTTTGGAGCAGAAGGCCTCGCAGACCTGCCTTCAGACTGCTATACACTAAAATTGCAGAGCTATGGTCAATTTAACAAAGAGGCCTACATATTGAACAGAAGGGCCTACACAGGGGTTTTATGCTGGCTGAGTGGTAAGGATGTCTCAGGATAATTATATAGCAACACAGGACCCGCTGGTCAATTTAATACGGCCTACAAATGCGGCTGGCAGGGCAAGGACAAGGGTCTCATACTTCAGGTGTGGACAGAACGGGCCAGGGGCCCCCTGTGATACAAAATCTACCCTCCTTCAAGGCTGTGGCAATGTAATAGACCATTGTGGGCAGAAGGAAGATGCAATGGTAGTACAACCATACATGCCAACAGACCCGATTCAGCCAGGAAACGTCCAATGTTTTTAAGCTCAAATGGGCTTTATTTGATCTGTCTCCTGTCTACAATATCCTCTTTTTCAATGTAACTCAAAGGGGAAAATCAATACCCCAGTTTTTTTTCAAAATCTCCCTCTTACCAAGTTCAAAATGTTCGCAAGTATGGTACATTGGATCATGGAAGGAAATGGGATAGGGACATGGACTTGGATAACAGAGGACAGGAGAGACATGGAGAGGTGCACCAAACTGACCCTGCAGGGCAGGCATCAGGGTTTGCAGCAGCACAATACACCACACAGGGCATGCAGGACGGGAGTGCAGCACAACAATCCATAGAAAGCAAGAGGGAGGGGACAGGACCATGCACATGGACAACAGAGAACAGAGGGGCAAGAGGCAATGGTAGCTAGCTGACCATAATGGACAGACAGGAGAGAAGGCTGCAGCATAACAGACCATAAAGGGCAGGAGGGACGGATCAGGGGCATTACAATGGAACAGACAGGGAGGGAGTAGGGGTCTGCACATGTAAACAGAGGGCTGGGGGCAAGGGAGCAGGGCAGGAGCAGCAAGATGGCCATGGAGGTCAGGCAGGATGGGCACTAGAAGCAAGACACAACATGAAGAGCAACAGTGAGACTGTGATGGCATACACACAGACCATGGAGGGAAGGTGGGAGGGGGTCAGGGGCAGCTAACTGACCACACAGGGAAGGTGGGAGGGGCCATGGCAGCACAGAAGACCATGCATGGCAAGTGGGAGGGTTAGTGGCAGCACAATGGCTATGATGGGCAAGAAGGAGGGTGCAGGGGCATGCACAAAGGACGATGGAGGATAGAAGGGAGAGTCAGGACCTGTGCACAGACAAGAAAGTTCAGGGGAAGGGGCCTCACAACAGACCACACGGGGCAGGCAGGAGGAGCAGTTGCAGCACAACAGACCAGGGAGGGCAGAAGGGTGTGGCAGTACAATGGACCATGTAGGACAGGAGGAAGAGGATAGAGGCATGGCATGTGGACAGGCAGGGTGGAGGTGGCAGGGACAGGTTACAGTCATCTGACAATGCTAGGCAGGTGGGAGGGGAGTGGCAGCTCAACAGAACACTCAGAGTAGATAGGAGTGGCAGGTCCATGGGACATGGTGGGCAAAAAGGATGGAGCAGGGGCATGCACAAAGACATCGGAGGGCAGGGGGAAGGAGAATAGGGGCAGCAAGCTAAGCACAGAGTTTAAGCAGGAGGTCAATGATGGGGCATAGAATTGGGCAATGGAGGGCAGGAGGAGTGGACTGATACATCATACTAAATTGAGGGCAGTGGCAGCACATCAGACCATGCATGGCAGGAGGGAGGAGGCTAGTCCATGGATTCACACAACAGAGGATAGGGAGGAGGGGGATGGGGCAGCAAGCTAACTGTTCAGAGAAGGCGGGTATTAGAAACTTTATTGTTTTTAAAACATTTTGTCTGTGCAAACTACTTAAAATATGAACAAGTATGCAGCATAATCTCACTTTTATTCAGGAAGAAGAAGACGTTAGTGACTGTGACTCCGGGCTCACTTGGCAAAAACACCCCCTGACCCTCCACCCCCTATCGCAAAATGTAATGCCCATGAAAAGGGTAGGTGAACACAGTGTTATATAGAACATAGTCCTGAGAGCACGATTGAAAATGAAAACTAGATATAGTGTATGGTATAAACTATGCACCAAAAAGTGTGATATAAGATGAACCAGGCGTGAAATATAATATGCAATACATTGTGCGCAATGACAGATTCATTGGAGAGCGCGAGATAGCACAGGCACTAGCGTGTGCTATGCGATATGCGCCTTGGAGTGTAATATGCACAGGGCAGTGTTGTGTAACCTAACTAGTCTCTAAAGTTGTAATATAAAATATGTGCTGGGGAGTGTAACGTTGCATATGCACTGTGACAAAGATATGGATCCCAAATTGTAATATGTATGGCATAGCACTGTGCGTTATAACATAGGCATCGAGGAAGGCACGTTAGATGGGGCAATATAACCCGTGCGAAGACAAGTGTGGCATGACATTTTCACGGGGTGGTGTTACAGTGCACATGGGCTAGAGAGTGTCATAGCATATGCACTAGCTAGTGGAATACAATACAGAGGTGTGTGGCACTCGGCAGGCAATGGTGGGTGTAACACAGCATTGGGCTCTGTCAGGAGCGCGCTGTGACTCGCAAGTGATGTTCGTCCCCTTTCCAGAGAGTAAAATAAAAAGTATTACACATCCGGCAGTGGATGTGTGTTTTATTAACTGTGAGGGGGGTTTCTTGCATAGTTTTGGTCGAATTTTTGTCGAATCCCCTTTGAATGGCTTGGTGTGCATGTGTATTAAATGTGCCCGTCAATAGCTACCCATGTTTGTATAAATAAACGACAAGGGTGTCTACCGGGATTAGGCACGGTAGAGCATCAGACATGTCAGAGCTTCACTAGTGGTGTAAATACATTCCACGTGGATTAATTGCATGCATAGTCGCCTGTTAATGAATATCACGCAAATCGTCATGGTGATAGGTACGTACGGTTTGTCCAGCATGTCCTAGGTGTGTCTATAAATATATATTTTTTAAAAATAATAAAAAACAGTGGCCGGCCCTGGGGATTGGGGTCAAAAAAATATAATTAGGAGACAGGCCCTGGGGATGGGGTCATCAGGGCCAATAAATTAGAATAAGAAGGGGAACCACACAGCCCCCCTTCTTAAAAAAATAAAAAAAATAAAAGACTGGCATCGTGCCGGAGGCCATGCCCCCTCCATGCAGCACTCTGCAAACGCGCCCCCAACAGGCATCTCCAGTATGCGCCAGGGAGCTGCGCTGCAGACAGGTGTTCTGAGGCCAAGCCCCTTTTTACACCTCTCTGCAACGCAGCTCTGTGGCGCTTACTGGAGGTACCTAGTGGTCTAGTGTGACCCTAGGGACCCTTAGGATTCAAGGGGACTTAATCTCTCAACTTAGAACAGCCACAGGGCGCGTTTACACAGTGGTGAAGGGAGGGGATGGGGCCTGAGGTGACGTGTGCAAACACGCACCATGGCACGTTTTAAATTGGGGATATAATTTCCCTTCAATACTGAGGGCCCCTGGGGGCTAACTAGCCCACCAAGTGCTTCCAGTAAGCGCCACTGAGCTGCATTGCAGAGAGGTGGTCCAGGCCGTGCCACTTTTTACACCTCTCTGCAACGCAGCTCTGTGGCACTTACTGGAGGTACCTAGTGGGCTAGTTGGACCCTAGGGACCCTCAGGACTCAAATGAACTTAATCTCCCAACTAAAAATGGACACAGGGCGTGTTTACACAATGGTGAAAGGAGGGGACGGGGCCTGAGTTAACGTGTGCAAAAACGCCCTGTGGCCTGTTTTAAGAGGTAGTTTTAATCCCCATTCCCTATTATATACTAGGGGCTTATAGAGGAGGTAAGGCTAATCACAGGGGGACCCCAACGCATAATGTTCCCTAGTGTATGTAGGTGTTTTCACTGTATTCTAAGTGTCTTTTAACATAGCACTGGCTCTAGGACTGGTTAGTCAGACTCAGTTACCACCAGTATCCGTCTGAAAAAGTTGAGGGTACAGGATGATTTTGCAACAAGGCTTCTTTCTGCTCTTCTTTTTGTTCTTTCTGCACGTTATCCTTCTTCCTGCACTTATCTTCGTATTTGAGGACTTCTGTTGCTTCTTTCTGCACTTCTTTTGTTTCTTTCTGTGCATTTTTTCTTCTTTCTTCACATGTCCTATCTCTGTAGGCATAGTTAGAAATTAGCATTTAAAAAACCTTTGAAATTAACAGAAAAAAACATAGGTTTCAGGCACGTTATAGTTAGGAATTAGCATTTAAAAAACCTCAGAAATTCACTGAAAAAACCATAGGTTTCAGGGGTGTTATAGTTAGCTGGACTTTTCACTTGTACAAAACCATTGAAATTCCCCCGTTATAGTTAGTTCAGCTAACTATAACTCGCGCGCCCGCAATGCACTGCTGATGACGTCACATATTACATCACTCATGACATGGTCAGTGACATCACTCATGACATCACTGATGACATCTCAAATGACATCACTGATGACATCACTGATGACATCATCCTTGTGATAGAGTGGCAGACCTCCTCTCACCCTAATATAACCTTTGATACACACATTCAAAAATAGAGACTAAAATTTTCAAAACAATGGACATACCAATACCAGTTACAACAACCTCTTCAGTAATTCTAAGATCCATATACACATCCACTCATTCACCAACAGTCCAATACAGTCACTCATACATGTACTCACTCATCATATGTACTCATACACCTATACATCCTGTTACACAATGCCACTCATCCATAGTTACTCACACACATAGTCACTCATGCTAATAAAGAATCAAACATACATTTACTTGCATATACAGTTATACACACACCACCACACTTACTTCTACGGAAACTTACACATACTTAGTCTTTTAAACAATCACTTATAGAAACACATACTTATTCATACAGGAACTCTTTCAATCTCTCACTCTCACATATACTCACATATATACACCAATAGTCACATATACTAGTTTAAAACATATGTAGTTACTCATAAAGACACTATTGAGACAGTCATTCACTCACTAACACACCCATACACACACTCATCCACCCATACAGTCCTGCACACATACTGTGTTCAACACATACAAACAGTGAGTCACTCATTCATGCACCTATGCACTACGTAATACCCCCACCGAACCATGCAGACACTCAGACTGATACTCAAAAAACCAACTAATAACCTATATAGACACCCATGTAGCTACTCACCAACCCATGCAGCCACTTATACACAAAGTGAGAGACTGATACAGATATTTACATATTTAAACATTACTCACTAAGCCATGTATTCACTATGATACACTTAATCAGTCAGTTACACAATCAATTTTTCAAAAACAAATCATCCATTTAGACACTTATATACCCATTTATTCTTCCATCGACCTTGAGATATACATATATAAAACATATTTAATTTTCAGAATAACACACATTCACTGGATGATGTCATCAGTGATGTCATCAGTGATGTCATTTGAGATGTCATCAGTGATGTCATGAGTGATGTCACTGACCATGTCATGAGTGATGTAATATGTGACGTCATCAGCAGTGCATTGCGGGCGCGCGAGTTATAGTTAGCTGAACTAACTATAACGGGGGAATTTCAATGGTTTTGTACAAGTGAAAAGTCCAGCTAACTATAACACCCCTGAAACCTATGGTTTTTTCAGTGAATATATATATATATATATATTACCTACTTATAGTAGTTATAGTTAGGACCCTGTTTCCATAGGAAATCCGCAACATTCTATTTTGAATATTTTTGGCGCCGGTCGACGAATCCTCGCGAATTTCTCAAAATAGGTGGGGCGCTACGCTCCGCTCCTAGCCGAAAGTCTCGGGGGGATTCGTCAAGCGGGGGCTGAGATAAAAGGGGTGTCCCAAAACGCGTTTTTCCCATGCATTTTTCCATAGGACCTTTAGACAGGGCTACAGCCCGAACGGCTGAACAGAATTACTAGAAATTTGGCAGAGAGGTAGTCCTCAGGTCAAGGAAGTGCCTTTTGTAGGTTTGGTGTAAATCTGTTCAGTAGATTCTGAGAAAATAGCCTTTAAATCAATATATATATCTGAGCCAGCTTACGGTACGCTTACCGTAAGCTTACCGTACGCGTACGGTGGCGTGCGCGAGCGCGATTCTGATTGGCTGTTACATCTAAGTAAACATTCGAATCGGTCGAAACCAGGAAGCGGCGGCCGCCATTTTCTCTCTCGCACTCTGAGGGGGGGCTGTAATCAAAGGCAAAAAACATATAAAGGGGCTGTTTAGACAGCGCCCATGCACATAGCCATGTTAGTTGAGTCCTCAAAGTTCCCCAAGGCCAAAAACGGTAAATTTTTATTTTTTGAAAATTTCGCCGATTACGCTTACCGTACGCGTACGGTGCGCTTACGCTAAAAATTTTAATAAAAAAAAAAAAACACTCTCTGTGCATGGCATATTATTGTCATCACTTACAAATTAAATTTAACAGATTACCTATCACAAGGAAGCGCATAATATGTCCTCCATGTGCGCACGGTGCATAACGTGGGCACGCGGTGCGCGTAGCGCACTGCGTGCCCACCTTGCGTGTATGGCACTAACTGCGTAAAGTGGGCGCGCGGTGCGCGAAGCGCACCGCGTGCTCACTGTGCGCGCACGGTGCGCGAAGCGCACCGTGCGCGCACGGAACGAACTGCGTTAAGTGGGCGTGCACGCCACGAATGGCGTAAAGTAACTTAGCATTTAAAAAACCGTACAAATTCACTGAAAAAACCATAGGTTTCACACACGTTATAGTTAGGAATTAGCATTTAAAAAACCTTGCAAATTCACTGAAAAAACCATAGGTTTCAGACATGTTATAGTTAGCGGAAATTTTACTGATAAAAACCAATGAAATTCCCCCGTTATAGTTAGTGCAGGCAACTATAACTCACGCGACCGCAATCTTCTGCTGATGACATATGTGTCTTTATGAAAAAAAAATATTTGTAATATATGTATAGCTAAAAATGTATGGAAGAAGACATGGGCAAATAAGTGTCTAAATACAGTATTAGCATCAGCAGAGGATTGCGGTCGCGTGAGTTATAGTTAGCTGAACTAACTATAACGGGGGAATTTCAATGGTTTTGTACAAGTGAAAAGTCCAGCTAACTATAACACCCCTGAAACCTATGGTTTTTTCAGTGAATATATATATATATATATTACCTACTTATAGTAGTTATGGTTAGGACCCTGTTTCCATAGGAAATCCGCAACATTCTATTTTGAATATTTTTGGCGCCGGTCGACAAATCCTCGCGAATTTCTCAAAATAGGTGGGGCGCTACGCTCCGCTCCTACCCTGAAAGTCTCGGGGGGATTCGTCAAGCGGGGGCTGAGATAAAAGGGGGGTCCCAAAACGCGTTTTTCCCATGCATTTTTCCATAGGACCTTTACACAGGGCTACAGCCCGAACGGCTGAACAGAATTACTAGAAATTTGGCAGAGAGGTAGTCCTCAGGTCAAGGAAGTGCCTTTTGTAGGTTTGGTGTAAATCTGTTCAGTAGATTCTGAGAAAATAGCCTTTAAATCAATATATATATCTGAGCCAGCTTACGGTACGCTTACCGTAAGCTTACCGTACGCGTACGGTGGCGTGCGCGAGCGTGATTCTGATTGGCTGTTACATCTAAGTAAACATTCGAATCGGTCGAAACCAGGAAGCGGCGGCCGCCATTTTCTCTCTCGCACTCTGAGGGGGGGCTGTAATCAAAGGCAAAAAACATATAAAGGGGCTGTTTAGACAGCGCCCATGCACATAGCCATGTTAGTTGAGTCCTCAAAGATCCCCCAAGGCCAAAAACGGTAAATTTTTATTTTTTGAAAATTTCGCCGATTACGCTTACCGTACGCGTACGGTGCGCTTACGCTAAAAATTTTAATAAAAAAAAAAAACACTCTCTGTGCATGGCATATTATTGTCATCACTTACAAATTAAATTTAACAGATTACCTATCACAAGGAAGCGCATAATATGTCCTCCATGTGCGCACGGTGCGTAACGTGGGCACGCGGTGCGCGTAGCGCACTGCGTGCCCACCTTGCGTGTATGGCACTAACTGCGTAAAGTGGGCGCGCGGTGCGCGAAGCACACCGCGTGCTCACTGTGCGCGCACGGTGCGCGAAGCGCACCGTGCGCGCACGGAACGAACTGCGTTAAGTGGGCGTGCACGCCACGAATGGCGTAAAGTAACTTAGCATTTAAAAAACCGTACAAATTCACTGAAAAAACCATAGGTTTCACACACGTTATAGTTAGGAATTAGCATTTAAAAAACCTTGCAAATTCACTGAAAAAACCATAGGTTTCAGACATGTTATAGTTAGCGGAAATTTTACTGATAAAAACCAATGAAATTCCCCCGTTATAGTTAGTGCAGGCAACTATAACTCACGCGACCGCAATCTTCTGCTGATGACATATGTGTCTTTATGAAAAAAAAATATTTGTAATATATGTATAGCTAAAAATGTATGGAAGAAGACATGGGCAAATAAGTGTCTAAATACAGTATTAGCATCAGCAGAGGATTGCGGTCGCGTGAGTTATAGTTAGCTGAACTAACTATAACGGGGGAATTTCAATGGTTTTGTACAAGTGAAAAGTCCAGCTAACTATAACACCCCTGAAACCTATGGTTTTTTCAGTGAATATATATATATATATATATTACCTACTTATAGTAGTTATGGTTAGGACCCTGTTTCCATAGGAAATCCGCAACATTCTATTTTGAATATTTTTGGCGCCGGTCGACAAATCCTCGCGAATTTCTCAAAATAGGTGGGGCGCTACGCTCCGCTCCTACCCTGAAAGTCTCGGGGGGATTCGTCAAGCGGGGGCTGAGATAAAAGGGGGGTCCCAAAACGCGTTTTTCCCATGCATTTTTCCATAGGACCTTTACACAGGGCTACAGCCCGAACGGCTGAACAGAATTACTAGAAATTTGGCAGAGAGGTAGTCCTCAGGTCAAGGAAGTGCCTTTTGTAGGTTTGGTGTAAATCTGTTCAGTAGATTCTGAGAAAATAGCCTTTAAATCAATATATATATCTGAGCCAGCTTACGGTACGCTTACCGTAAGCTTACCGTACGCGTACGGTGGCGTGCGCGAGCGCGATTCTGATTGGCTGTTACATCTAAGTAAACATTCGAATCGGTCGAAACCAGGAAGCGGCGGCCGCCATTTTCTCTCTCGCACTCTGAGGGGGGGCTGTAATCAAAGGCAAAAAACATATAAAGGGGCTGTTTAGACAGCGCCCATGCACATAGCCATGTTAGTTGAGTCCTCAAAGATCCCCCAAGGCCAAAAACGGTAAATTTTTATTTTTTGAAAATTTCGCCGATTACGCTTACCGTACGCGTACGGTGCGCTTACGCTAAAAATTTTAATAAAAAAAAAAAACACTCTCTGTGCATGGCATATTATTGTCATCACTTACAAATTAAATTTAACAGATTACCTATCACAAGGAAGCGCATAATATGTCCTCCATGTGCGCACGGTGCGTAACGTGGGCACGCGGTGCGCGTAGCGCACTGCGTGCCCACCTTGCGTGTATGGCACTAACTGCGTAAAGTGGGCGCGCGGTGCGCAAAGCGCACCGCGTGCTCACTGTGCGCGCACGGTGCGCGAAGCGCACCGTGCGCGCACGGAACGAACTGCGTTAAGTGGGCGTGCACGCCACGAATGGCGTAAAGTAACTTAGCATTTAAAAAACCGTACAAATTCACTGAAAAAACCATAGGTTTCACACACGTTATAGTTAGGAATTAGCATTTAAAAAACCTTGCAAATTCACTGAAAAAACCATAGGTTTCAGACATGTTATAGTTAGCGGAAATTTTACTGATAAAAACCAATGAAATTCCCCCGTTATAGTTAGTGCAGGCAACTATAACTCACGCGACCGCAATCTTCTGCTGATGACATATGTGTCTTTATGAAAAAAAAATATTTGTAATATATGTATAGCTAAAAATTTATGGAAGAAGACATGGGCAAATAAGTGTCTAAATACAGTATTAGCATCAGCAGAGGATTGCGGTCGCGTGAGTTATAGTTGCCTGCACTAACTATAACGGGGGAATTTCATTGGTTTTTTATCAGTAAAATTTCCGCTAACTATAACATGTCTGAAACCTATGGTTTTTTCAGTGAATATATATATATATATATATATATATATATATTCACTGAAAAAACCATAGGTTTCACACATGTTATAGTTAGCTGTAGGCAACTATAACTCACGCGACCGTAATCCTCTGCTGATGCTAATACTGCCCACGTTACGCTAGATGGGCCATGAACGCACGATGCGCTTCGCGCACCGTGCGCACATGGAGGTCATATGATGAGCATCATTGTGACAGGTAAAATATATGTTTTTTTTAGCTCTGATGAGCCATGCACAAAAGGTGCCCTTCGGGCACCTATTGCACACGGGATGGGGAGAATGTGGATATTTTTTTTTTTTTATTATTATTTCTTACCGTACGCGTACGGTAATCGTAATCGGCAAAATTTTCGAAAAAATTCAAATTGCCTTTTTTCGCTTGGGGGATCGTTGGGGACTCCCTCGACATGGCTAGGTGCTTGGGAGCTGTGTAAACAGCCCCTTTACATGATTTGCACTTTGTTTTTCAACCCCCTGTCAGAGTGCGAGAGAGAAAATGGCGGCCGCCGCTTCCTGGTTTCGACCGATTCGAATGTTTACTAAGATCTAAGGGCCAATCAGAATCGCGCTCGCGCACGCCACCGTACGCGTACGGTAAGCGCACGGTAAGCGCACCGTAAGCTGCCACAGATATATATATTGATTTAAAGGCTATTTTCTCAGAATCTACTGAACAGATTTACACCAAACCTACAAAAGGCACTTCCTTGACCTGAGGACTACCTCTCTGCCAAATTTTAAGTAATTCTGTTCAGCCGTTCGGGCTGTAGCTGTGTCTAAAGGTCCTATGGAAAAATGCATGGGAAAAACGCGTTTTGGGACCCCCCTTTTATCTCAGCCCCCGCTTGACGAATCCCCCCGAGACTTTCAGGGTAGGAGCGGAGCGTAGCGCCCCCTCTATTTTGAAAAGTTTGCGAGGATTCGTCAACCGGCGCCAAAGTTATTCAAAATAGAATGTTGCGGATTTCCTATGGAAACGTGGTCCTAACTATAACTACCTACTGGCGACCGCCAGTAGGTAATATATATATATTTCTTCGAAAAGGTTGTCCCCACATAAAATGTGCACACAATATTTGTTTATTTATTTATTTATTCATTTGTAGAGCGCCTGGTTACACCAACGGTGTGTCCCCATGCTGAGATGCATGCTCTGGGGGGAGGCTGCTGCCATCCGCCTGTAATGCTACGATATGCAGAACTAGCTGACAGTAGCCCTATCCAGTTTGCCTGAACAGCCATGTTTTCAGCTGTTTTCGAAAAATACTTTTGCATGGTTCTATTCTTAGATCTAACGGTAGGCCGTTCCACATTTTGGCTGCGCGGTACCTGAATGAGCGTGCTCCCATTCTTGCTCTAAATATTCTCGGAACAGTCACCAATGCCTTACCCATAGATCTTAAACTCCGTACTGGGATGTATTGGGTTATTAACGGTTGCAGGTATCTAGGGCCTTTCTTCACTAGAATACGGTGACAGTGGCACAGTGCCTTGAATGCGACTCTCCTTTCTACTGGCAGCCAGTGTAATGCTGTCAGGGCCTTCTTCATATTTGCTCTTCTCGAAAGGCCCAGTACCATACGCGCCGACGCATTCTGTACTCTCTGTAATTTGGCATGTCCCATTTTAGTAGCACCGAGATATAGTACATAATTATTACGAACAGGCTCTCGCTTACGCGTTTCAGCGCTCCTGCTCCTTGCTCACGGGTCTGTCTGTACCTGGCAGATGCGTCGGAAAGTAGTCCCTCATAGCCGTATTTACATCCTCCAGTGGGCTTCTGTTATCATAGGCCTTCTGGGACTTGTATTTCTTGCGCTCAAATATTACCCTGGATGGGCTCTGCCTGGAAACAATTTTGTTCTCCGCTCTGGATAGAGCCTCCGGTCACGCAGCCAATTCAATGTATAGCTTGCCATCCTGCTATCTTGAAAACGGTGGCTCCGATTTCAGCAGTCCGTTTTGATTTCACGATGGTGCTGCCTTTCCGTCCAGGACTGGCCGGTATCATTCTTCCAAAAGGTTGTCCCCACATAAAAGGCGCACACAATGGCAGGCAATTATTTATTACGAAGAGGCTCCCGCTTCCAGATATTTCATGTATGACCCTACGCGTTTCGGAGCTCCTGCTCCTTGCTCACGGGTCTGTCTGTCCCTGGCAGATGCGTCGGAAAGTACTCATAGCCGTATTTACATCCTCCAATGGGCTTCGGTTGTCATCGGAGTTCTGGGACTTGTATTTCTTGCGCTCAAATATTACCCTACAAAAACTGAACCTTTCTTCTTTTTTTTAAGTTCAAAAGAATTTTATTGGATAAGTAAAGGTGTCAATACATGAGAAAGAATACAAACATATCTTCAAATAGAGGAAAAAAGTAAAACATGGTAATGAAAATATACAATTAATCAGAGGATAACAAAAGTATAAGGCTAAATAACAAAAAAAACAGCGCTGGTAATAATGAGCAATAAAGTAGCTTATATGAAAAGAGTAGTACAAGTGAAAAGCAATGTCACTCAGGGAGGCTTAGAGACCTCTTGCTGAATAGGTGAAACATGAGAGGAGCGTTTAGCACAGGTATCTAGATACAAGGTTACAGGAAGCCATAAATCATGTCGTTTAGCAGCTAAACTAAGGGGGTGCACAAAAGCAGTATCTAGCCTGTGATTATAACAAACATTGTACCACCATGCTTTAAAAGAAATATTCGTAAAGTTTTTCCAGTTGACGGTGATTTGCTGGAAAGCAACAGCTAACAACAAGTCAACAATTTGCGTATTAAGATCAATGTCATCCCAACAAGGAGAAAGGCTTCCTAAAAAAATATTGACAAAAGAGAAGGGAGATGTAGTGTGGAATATGGCATTGATTTGGGCCCAAACTAGTGTCCAGAAATTCTGCGTGAAAGTGCAAGAGAAAAGCATGTGAAAAAGAGTGGCCTTAGGAGCAGAACAGGACCAACAAAGATCCGGTGTAGAAGAGAATCTCTTATTCAACACCTGGGGAGAAAAGAGAAGCCTGTTGTATATGAAAAAAAGAGTTTGTGTAAGAGAAGCAGCTCTAGACGTCTTGCGAAGTTTGGTCCATAGTTTATCCCAAAGGGAGGTGGGCCAAGAAATGACAAGGTCAGATTCCCATTGTTCCTCAACTTTGGATTTTGGCCTAGGTGTGAGAGTCGCATGAAATGAGTGGTATATTGAGGAGGCTGTAGGGTGAGTGCGCAAGAAGGAATGAAGCTGTGAGGTATGATTTGGAGTATGAGTATGCATGGGGGGGTTAGAGAGAAGAGCATAAGTGGACATGACTGCATTTTTAAGCGTAAGATACTTGCAGGCAAAAGCACGAGGGAGATGGAAGTGTTGGCTGAGAACGGAGAAGGATAAGAAATCAGAATTAGAGAAGAGTTGAGATAACCAGATTAAACCCCTCTGTCTCCAGGTTTTCCAATAAAAAGGCTTGCGATTGATGGTTATACTGTTGTTGTGCCAGATGGTGGAATTGAGAAACTCTGCTATAGAGGAAGGGGGGCCTGGAGAGGCGGAAAGAAGCAACTTGGCTGTAAATTTGTGAATAGGAATGGAGGAAAAGTGAGGCTTACGAGAGAATGAGAGGTATTCAGCCAAAGTGAAAGGGGATAAAGAGAGCCGTTCAATGACAACCCATAAGGGGGACGGCTCAGCAGGGTCTTGCAGCCAATGGGAAGCTTGCCGCAAAAGGAATGCTTTGTGGTAAGCGGGAAAATTCGGGAAATTAACTCCACCCTCGGACTTGGGGAGTTGCAATCTAAGCAGGGACATACGTGCTTTTTTGCCGGACCAAAGAAAGGAAGAGAGAATGGTGTTGATTTTCTTAAAGAACTTAGCAGGGATAGGAATTGGGATGTTGGAGATGGTGTAAAGGACTAATGGGGAAAGCATCATTTTAATCGTATCCAGACGACCCCACCAGGAAAGGTATAATGGGTGCCATCTGGAAGTGAGGTCGGATAATTTCTGGGCGCATTTATTGAGACACAGCGAGACAGTGTCGGAGAGGGAGGGGGTAATGTGTAGACCTAGATATTTGATGTGTGAGGGGCTCCAGGTAAAATTGGATGCCATAAAGTCCGGTTTAAAAGTGAACTTAGTAAGGGGTAAAATCTCACACTTGTCATTATTAAGCTTATAACCTGAAATCTGGGAGTAGTCATGGACTTCAACTAGGAATGCGGGAATAGAGGCTGCGGGGTTAGACATGAATAATAGAATGTCGTCTGCGTAGGCAGCAAGTTTAATATTAGTGTGGGAGATTTGGAAACCGTGTAAGTTGGGATTCTGACGAAGCTTTGAAAGAAAAGGTTCTAGGGCCAAATTAAAAAGAAAAGGGGAAAGAGGGCATCCCTGACGAACACCCCTACCTAGATTAAAAAAGGAGGAAACTAGACCATTGGCGCAAACCGCCGCTCTAGGACTGGAATAAAGGAAGGAGATAAAAGAGATGAAATGTGGGCCAAATCCAAACCATTTGAGGGCGGAGAAAAGGAAAGTCCACTCCACCCTGTCGAACGCTTTTTCTGCATCTAGGGCAATGGCTGCTAGCGAATGTTGGAAATGTGGAGATTTGGAAAGCACATTAAACAAAAGTCTGGTGTTATCTGTGATGAAGCGACCTTTAACGAAGCCAGATTGTTCAGGGCCTAGCAGTTCAGGAAGATAAGGGTCTAATCGAATGGCGAGAGATTTGGCATACAGTTTGTAATCAATGTTGACCAAAGAGATTGGTCTGTAATTCTTACAATGCTGGGTGTCTTTGCCTTCTTTGGGTATAATACAAATGTGGGCGTCTGAGAATGTACCTGAGGAAGAACCATTTAATATGAAGGAGTCAATAAGGGAGTGGAGTCTGGGTAGCAACAATTTGGAAAAATGCAGATAAAATTCAACTGTGAATCCGTCTGGCCCCGGGGCCTTATCCTTCTTGAGTGACTGAAGTGCTGTGAGTAATTCATCACCGGAGATTGGTGATTCAAGGGCAGATAAATCAACAGGGAAATTGGAAGGTGGTTGGATGGTGGCAAAGAAAGTAGCAAGAGAGTGAGCAGTGGGGTGCGTCTCAGAAGAATAGAGTTTGGAATAAAACTGGGAGAATTGCTCTAAAATATCAGCATCTGTTGCTTTAAAACAGAATTAACATCATAGACAGATTCAATATTCAGTTTGTTTTGTTTGACTTTTAAATAATTGGCTAAGACCTTCCCCGTCTTATTTTTACCTCCATAGAATTTCGAACTGGATTTCAACAAATACAATGAAGCATCCTCAGTGGATTGTTTGTTAAATTGCATCTTAGCAGCAATGAGAGCAGTCAGGCTTTCTTGCGAGTGGGATGTATAGAAAGAATGCTCTAACTTTTTAATCGTACAAAGGAGGTCACTGGTACGCTTACGAGCATTCTTGCGTTTAGTAGCCACAAAGCTGATAATAAAACCTCTAGCTGCTGCTTTATAGGCATCCCAAACCACGTGGTTAGGCATAGTGGGTGTGTCATTAATGGTGAAAAATTCTGTGGTGAAATCTACAAAGGAGGCGGAGAATTTGGGGTCAAGGAGTAAAGTGTTGTTAAATCGCCATCTCTTTGGTCCAGTGGACTTGGGTAAGATGTCAATGTTTATCAAAACGGGGGCATGGTCAGAAAATAAGATGGGGCCTATATCAGCATGGGTTAGGGATTGGGACATATGGTGGGAAAGGAAAACATAGTCAATACGCGACTGGGAATGGTGAGTCGAAGAGTAGAAGGTGAATTCTTTAGAAGTAGGATTGCAGACACGCCAAGCATCAATGAGTTTATGTTGGGAAATCGCTTGAGCGAAAAGCTTGTGAGATTTATTAGGGACAAAAGGTACCTTGGAGTTTCTGTCTAAAAAAGGATCAAAGGGGAGGTTACAATCACCTGCTAAAATAAAATTGTCATCAATATATTCAGTGATACGGGAGGCTATTGCACGCCAAAAAATCTGATCACCACCGGTATATTGAGGAGGGAGAGAGGGGCACCCTTTGAGGAGAGTTTGACGTACAACCATCTACCTTCAGGATCTGATTCAGAAGTCAAGGGCAAATGAGCAAAAGATTTGCGAACTAATACAACCACACCGTTTCTCTTACCATCACCCGGAGATGAGAATACAGCACCCACCCAACCTCTCTTAAGTTTAGCAGCCTCAACGTCAGACAAATGGGTTTCTTGTAAAAAGGCGATGTCTACATTCAATTTGGCTAAATGGGAGAGGATTTTTTGTCTCTTGATAGGCGAATGCAGACCTTTAACATTCCAGGAAACAATTCGAACTGACATTAAGGATTAATCAAAAAGTGGACCAATTGGAAGGCAGGACAGCAAGGAAATGCCTTGCAGCGAGCAAGGGCACAGGAGAAAAAGAGAATGAGGTGAGAACTAACGTGATGGAACAAAGGTAAGAGAAAAAATGAGAGAGGAATCAGCAAAGCCATAAAAATAGGAAAGAGCCAAGAAAATAGAAAGAATGATAAGAAGATACAGTAATTCTTAAAGATAATGATAAGTAAGGTCCAATGGAGAATCAAATAGGTAAAGGGAGATGAATACAAGCAAGAGAGCCAATATACAATGAGGGGAAGAGAAAATGACGAAAGAGAAGTGGAGAAGAACCATGGAAAAGGTAATGACACCAATAAATCTGAAAGCAACGAGGGAAAAGGTGAGATAAGAAAATATAGAACGGAAAAAAAAACATGGTAAATAAGGGAAGAAGAGTACTTACGAGGGGTAGCATGGGAAGAATACAATCAGGAACTGGGAACAAACGGAAACACACGCGGAGATGAGGGGAGGGAGGTAGGGCCAACTGGGAGAGGCAGGGCATTCGGGATGAGGGAAACGTCCAACCAGAGATAACACAACGGAACGTAAGACAATGATCTGTGAAGGGAGAAAAAGAACATGGTTAGAAACTCGAACACAACGAAGATAAAAAAGAAACATATGACCAACTGAGGGGCTAGAACAACACTATCAGACGATAAAATGAGAAATATAATCTTAACTAGAGTCATACAATCTGAAGAACCTGCAAAAATAAAGGCATTAAAGCAGAACAAATTAGAGAATCAAATTGCAACTACAAAGACAAGTCATGTTGGGAGGGAAGAGGGACCAGCTATTTCCATGTCATGTTGACCACATGAGTTCAGGAAGCTTCGAAGACGCGCTGGATCCTCATATGTCGTAGTCTTGTTATTATGAGTGACCTTAAATAGACAAGGATGAAACAGCCCATATCTGGCACCAATGGAGCGAAGATTGGGTCTCATATCAAGGAAGGCCTTGCGACGGTTTGCAGTGGTCCTGGCATAATCCTGCGCAAAGAACAAAGTGGAACCTGACCATGTGAGGCGAGGAGAGGCTTTGGCGGCTAAGAGGACTTTCAACAAGTCTGTGTACTCTAGAAAGTACATTATTACACCTCTAGGCTTCGTTGACGTGGAAGGAGAGGAGGAAGCTCGACCAAGCCTGTGGGCACGTTGGATGTTTAGTGAGGTGTCATCAGGTAGGTGAAGAAGCTTCGGGAGAAAGGACTTGAAGAAACTGATGGGATCATTTGCCTCACAACCCTCCACCAAGCCGTAAATACGGAGATTGTTGCGTCTGTTGCGATTTTCAAGGTCCTCCACCTGCTTCTGAAGAAAGGAAATCTGCGTGAGCATGTGGGAGACCTTAGTCGCAGAGTCCTGAAGAGAGGAAACGTCACGCTCCACCGACGATACTCTTTCATCCATCGAAGCCCAATTGTCAGTGAGAATCTGCAACTTAGCATTAGTCTCTTCCATGTAAGGGCGCAAGGCCCGAATCTCTTCGAGAAGTAACTCCATAGAGATAGGCGAAGAGGGCTTAGGAGGCGAGGGAGGGTCTTTTTTTAACCTCTTAGAGTTCGCTTTTGCTGAAGATTGTGAGGAGATGTCCGCAGTCGACGCCATCTCAGTTGAAGCTTCCAAATGGGCTAGTGCCGTGAATAGCTTGGAATTTTTAATGAAATTACGCTTTTGAACTCTACTGGAGCAATCCGCCATCAGCACGCCTATGGAGCGTGAGGTCTTAAGATATCCTATTGCCCGACTCAAAAAGGACCAGGCCGAAAAATTGGACTCATAGGTGTTGGAGACTGGAATCCTAAAAATGGCCGCCTTTCATGAAGAGAGGCGACAATTCCAGTCAAAACATGCAAGGTGATTATTGTCTCAGCGACTCGACTAAAAAAAAAGCTCCAAAGGACAGATTAGCGTAAAGGTGTGCCAGATAAAAAACTGTAGACGTAAGTATCAAAGGCTAAATTCATAAGATGGCCGCCGTGCATGAGGAGATCCAAAAAATTCCAGTCAAAGCCATGAAGAAGGGCAACATTGCAGAAGAAAAGTAAAGAAAAGTCACCTTAGGTTATTGGTCCGTCATAATTGTGCCTCAGAGGGTGCTGGGTTCATTTGAGTGCGAACGAGGCATCCAGGAATCCCATGCGCGCTAGGACGCGCTGCTGAAGCGTTCGCGGGCAAAAAAAAACAAAATGGCGGTCGCAGCCGATGACGAGCCGCGGCCGGAGGTAAAACGAGCTACAAAATCCAATATAGCTGTGCCTCATGAACGAAAGGGGGATGAAAGTGAGCCTGGCATCTTCCGGTGCGAAGGGCTTCCCTCCGTTTTTGGTAAACAGGTACGCGAACCGCCGGTATCCTCCGATTCGGACGGAGCCGTCACCCAGACGCCGCCATCTCCTACGGGCGCCTAGCCACGCCTGAACCTTTCTTCTTAACATATGACGGGTCATCATTTTTCCAAGCAATCATAATAAGTTTGCATTGCAGCTTTTAACAGATTCTCATCTGCCCCATCCTCCTGTCTCCCACACTTCCCTCTCTGATAACACCGCCTTCCACCCCAGTCTATGAGCCAGAAATTAAAGAGCTTTTCCCTCTTTTTTTGGGCATCTCCTTCCCTCGATGACTTGCCTCTCTGCCAGCATGCACCAGTCCATATCTGCCAGCATGCACCAGTCCATGCCCTCACTCCAGGACGTTAGCAAAATATTTGAATGTCATTTGAACATAACATCAGTTGTCGGAGAAAATATAGGTAGAAAGTATGAAATTAGTGTAGGTTTTACATACTCTGCTCCATGTATTAATGAGCAATGGTGCAAAATGTGTGCATGTAGACAAGACTTCTAAGTAACGGTACACGTCTTGGCGTGCACTCTAGATTTATGAGTGCATGTCTGAAAAGGTTATCAATATTGACTATTAGTGAGTGATGGTGAACATCTGGACATTGAGTAAGGATTTCCTATTAACGGGTTACATCTAGATATAGACTAAAAATTACTAGAGTACTAGAGCATATCCTAACATGCTTCATGGTGTTAATGCTTGGCATTTCAGACTCTGTTGGCGTGGTGGTACCCGCTTGTATGCGATGCTTGCAGCTGCACCTTCATGGACATTTCTGACATACTGTACATACTCTTGACATTGTGATGCCCTCTATTGGTGCTTTGCTTTCATTTGCATAATGATAGTATTTTTTTTTTATATGTGCATGATTTTTTGGTATGATGTTGCCCAGTCCTGCTTTAATGACTGTACTTTTGAAATATTGGTAATTCTTGGCATTTTTGTAACATTATTGCTGCTGCTGTTTGAGGCCCACACCAGTAAGATCTGTGTAACCTATCTACGTCGATCATGCACTCACATGCCCATTCATCTAGCCCTACATTCATGCACTAGCACATTAAGTTGTTTGTGCATTAACTCACTCACCTACTAATTATTAATGCACTGTGTCATCCCTTATTGATCCATCCAACCATTAACTCATTATCACATTAATCTTCTGTGAGAAAGTGTCTCTCCTTGCATGGTCAGCACAATCTCTTGTGCACTTTTGCTGCGGTTTCTTTATTCTTCACACTGGGATACTGCTGTCCAGTGCCCACTGCATGTGCTCTGACTGGTAAAACATGGTAACAATGGCTTATCTCTCTTTCATGTATTTAACTTCCAGTAAGGCCATACTAAATGGTGACAATTAGTATGACATTCACTAGGCTGATATGGAAAATGTGGCTTCAGGCTTACATGTAAAGCCTGACTCTTGTAGCTTTTAGATATGCAAGCAGATCTGTGAATATTAACCATTTTACAGGAGGAAACCTCTGTTTTGGATTATTAACTATGGAACTTAAAAGTGGAGCATATAAGAATGTAATATTTGCTTGTTTCTATTGTGACTAGCCTCTAAAGGCTATTCCCAGCATAAGGTCTATAGCTGGTTATATGAAGAAAAAGCTTAAGCACAGCTACTATGTTAATTCTGTATATTTGGTTTGGAATAACCTACATAGAGGGCTCAACCTCATTACTCATTAGGAATCCAATCCAATGGTGAGGTTGGAATTTCAATAAAAATTCATGAAAAGTAACTTTGAAAAAGTTGTACTTTCCCTGCCTGAAACCTCTGTGGCAAATTATTATTATTCTGAATGCAGTTGCCTGTCAGTGCTGCTTTAATGATGTTTGAAATACTGTCCTCGCAGCAGAGACAATCCCTTGGTCATGAAAGGATGTTTTTCTCAAACATTGTGACCTAGCAGTTGAGGAGTGTCCAGGCACTACTAACTTGATAGGGGCAAGGGAGACCCAGTTTATTGATAAATGAAGCTTGGAAGCAATAGGTCTTTTGATCCCAAAACAAACTTTTGCCTCTTGGTTTCAGTTTCAGTGGAGGAGGGAGCTGGCCCCACAACAAGTTTAGGGTGGTCCAGTGGAAGGGGTCTTTTGATTACCTCAAACACACACTTATGGTTGCCACAGGTTCATGACAGGGGCAGAAAGATTTTGACATTTTTGATTTTACTGAAAATGGAGCACTGTGGGTAAGGTTGGAATTTGCGTAGTCGCGTTCCGCAAAACGGTTAAAAATCGAGCACGCAGAATTCCGTGAGCTCACAGAATTGCTTGTTCTACCCGTTACACTACAGCTGCGTAACTAAAAAACACCAGAAGAATTGTCTCCAGTGACTGGTCTTTGTGTGTCTGTAACTTTGCCACCGCGCCAGCAAGGCGCAAGGGTCCTTTGAGTAAGCAGTCCATCATAGTGGGGAAAGGGCGGGAATACGTTGCATACCGCTGGTGTATGTGTGCCTGGGCCAAACGCGCGGAGCTTCTATGCGAGTTCACATACCTCTTGTTTATAAAGAGTCAGAGTATGATCTGAGCAGCAGATGAGGAGAAAGAACCTCCCGGTCACTGGAACTACATGGGGATTGTGCTCGAGAAAGTCATGGATGCAAAGACCTCCATCAAGCATCACAGCTAATTTTTGACGGTAGATATGGAGAGAAAGCACACCTGCCCAGCCTCGACCGAATTCACGATTTTTTTGGGCTGATTAATGCGTTACCGAATTTGAGCTTCAACTTGCGGGCAACTGCTTTATTTATATCTGCAAGTGCTTCCTGTTGAGGTTTAATTTTTGTGACTGGAGCATCGTGCCATAATGAATCCTGCCCAGCATATTTATCTAAGAAGATGCCACCATTTTGTGCAATACCTCTACTCTACTGGAGTACTTTCTACTGGCTAATCAGTAAGGGCTACCTCGTTGGGTAAATTTATAGTGCCTTTCCTACACTACAGCTGCGTAAAGGGCCAGAAGAATTGTCTCCAGTGACCATGTGTTTCTGTAACTTTGTCACCGCGCTGCAAGGCGCCTTGGTCCCTTGAGTGAGTTGTCCATCATAGTGGGTAAAGGACGGAAAGACGTTGCATACCGCTAGTGTGTGGGGGGCGCGGCCAAATGGGCGGGGCTTATATGCGAGTTCACATGCCTCTTGTTTATAAAAGGTCACAGATGATCAGAGTAGCAGATGAGGAGAAAGAACCTCCTGGGCACAGGAACTACACAGGGATTGCGCTTGAGAAAGTCATGGATGCAAAGACCTCCATTATACATTCCGATATGCCGTGGATTGCAGAATTTTCGGCAAATCCGCGTTTCCCGCTGAACGCGGAATGGCCAAAATTCTAAAATTCCGCAAGCGGATCAGAATTTGCCGCACAGGCCTAACTGTGGGATACTTTTCATGCAAATAGGATGCATTCAAAACTGGGAAACTTACCCTTAGTAAAATTTTGTGAAATTGGTTAGGGAGTGGCCAGGAGTCCTCCCCACTTACTGAATTGTGAATTGACAAAAATATTTCCTCACCCCAAACTCCTCAGCACACTTTTTGGATCTATGGAAGACCTCTGGAAAGACAAAAGATGATTGGACATGTTGTCTGTAATATGTCGAGACCTGAAGGGCTGGACCTGCTCTCACTTGCACCCAGGACTAAGAAGTAGACTCCAATGGTCAGTTGGCTGCTTATGTGTGGCTGCAAAGACATAGCAAGCTGTAAGAGGCATTTTTCCTTGCATTACCAGTGAACCAGTTACAACTGGTGGGGCTCTTGGCCCTTAAGTACTGTTCCTGAACTCCTGGGAGCCTTAAAAGTGGCTATGATGAACTGCCCCAGAAAGTCTGCAAGTAGGGATTTCAAATAGTTTTGGACATGCAAATTTTCTAGAGCTTTAGTCGTTTCGTGAAAAGCTTTGTTGGATATACTTTCAGGCTGGCATAGATTTTGAGCTCCAAGAAAGAGACAAAATCCAAACATAGAAACCTTGACCAGGCGGAGGCGCAAACAGGATCCACCCGATGAGAGGCCTTTGGTGGCCTCTTGAAGTTTTGTCTGTCAAAACTAATTACATTGAGAACTCATTCAATGGCTATCTGGATTCTAAGATACTTCATTGAATACAATCTTCAACCTTGCCCAGCTGGAGGATTTCAGCTTACAAAAAAAAAAGCCTGAATCAGAAGTTATAATTTTTAACGGGCACACTTTCTTGGTGAAGTGGACCTTTGCTCCATTATCGGTCAGCAGGAAATTATGCCTCAGTCCCAGTCATCTGCAAAAAGTGATTTCTGGTTGGTGCATTAAATTCTCTTGGTGCTTTTCACACCTAACACTTTCAGAATTCATATCTGTGGGCCACCTTACTGGATTTTTGTCGTTTTAGTTGTCTCATCAATTTGTCATATTTTTTCAAACTTGGTTTTGAGATATTTATTGAGTTGTGTTTTGTCTTTTTGACTGTTTTAGTTATGTTAAATACTTTGCACATTTCCCTAAGTTAAGTCACTCTGCTCTGTACCATAGCTACTAGCATTTGATCCTAGGTTTAAATTATTGTAACTCTTTGACCTTACAGGATTTTGGGACTTCTTATTTGAGTAAGATTCACATCCTCCCCAACTAATAATCCATCTTCTTACATTGACTAACCCATGCACTTTTCTCACACACCCACAAACTCATCAGTAGGCTTTCAGAAGCCATTATATTTAGTGCACACCAGTACTTTTTGTGGTCCACCATATTTGTGCTCCATCTATGCTTTCTCTTATTGGGTTCTCTTGAGTTCACTGAAGTGTCTCTAATTGTATGGCGTTTCACAGGTATGTAGTGTGTTTTCACACCTGAAGATCACTGATGTTTGAAAAGCAAACACTCAATTCAGAGATTAGTTATACTTTTTTATTACTTCGGGAACACTTTCGCTTATATTTCCGTCAACTCCCAAAAACACTGCTCCAAAATCTCAGTTAAATTTATATGAAGACACTCATAAATCCACTGCTTTTCAGTGAAGTCACCAATGAAACTTGGGATGCTCTTAGCCTTGACAAGAGTAAAGCACACTGAATGGATATGGATAGTCAAATAAATTGACTAACAACCATATGTTAGGGTTTGTGGAAAGGTAGGTCAAATGTGATCCACCAGAAAGTGTACGAATTGCTAAAACGTGGACATCGATTCCTTAGAGTTGATATCCACAGACTCTAGAACGTCCCAAAAACTAATAGGGGAAAGAACTGAAATGCACTTCAAGAAACTCCTGAAATGGGACATTTGCAATTGGGCTTCAACTTAAAGTCGCAATTAAAGAGAACGGTGACTGAAATCTACCCGTAAAAGAGCACAGCAAGCATGGGATTGTTTTCTAACTGCTGTTGAACGTAGCTCATAGAACTTCAAGCAACTTTTCTGCACAACGTACAGTGGTTGCTTATTGCATTTTCTTTTGAGGATATATGTGATAGTTTCACATTGCGTGCAATTTTGTGAGAATACCGATTCAATGAAAGAAAACACCTCATCTAAATTGGGGTCTGAGAAACGGTGTATTTCTATTCTCCCCAGTCAAACCTCTATGCTTTGGTGTGATTGTGAGAGGTCTCGGCAAGGAAGTGCAGTGAAGATCTCAATATGTTTCTTGCCCTGGCAAAACCCACCCACCCATTCAAACCAAGGTCTGCGTCTTGTTTTCTCCGAACCCCATCGTGTTTATGCTAATGGTGACGTCATGGCACCCAAGCAGTATCTTCAATGTACTGCTTAACAACACACCATCTACTGCCATGTAGTTTTACTTCTAAAGATGTGAGTACTTTTGAAATGTATAGTTGCACATTTATGCAGCATTTTCAGCTCAATAAAGAACAGCTCCAGCTGCTCATTTGTTGGCCAGTGACCTTGAAAACATCATCATGCAGTGAAATCCACACGGCTCCTTCTAGCAGTCAAACACTGTAGCAAGTCATATTTCGCATTTCCAATACAACTGTTATGTCCTACGTAGCAGTGACATAGGAAGGAAGAGTCGTTTGTTGATCTGGTTGCAGACAATTTACAAGAATATGTTTTGTAATTGACCACGGGTTGTGGGTGCACTCACTTAAACTGTCCAATTGCACAGCATTTTGCAATATCAGAGACATTCAGTTGCATAATCACGGCCTTCTTCTGTTTCCATGGGGAGTGCAATATCTACTCTCATTTAAAGAAATCCACTGAGATAGGAGAAATGCAGCTTTACATTTCTTCTCTATTTGAACAGTTATTGCTCTTTTGCCCTGTTCTTTCTGCAGGGGATTCTATTACACTAGATTACCGGAGGCATATATGTTGATTATCTCGCTGGCACGTGAAAGGGAGATTGACTTGCTGCATGAGGATTGACAAATACTTTAGCTGCCTCGGCTGTAAGGTATACAGCTCATAGCTTAGATCAGTTATTGACTTTATATCGAGCATGTAAGAGAGTGGGTGGGCGAGGCTCCCGCTCTACAGGAAATTTAAAAGGCCGGGACCGTACTGCAGCAAGCAGCAATACTGGGGGCACTGGCATCCTGGTATCGTTATGCCCATCCTTAGTTAGACGTTCTCCTAATGTAGTAATTGGACCTTCAGAGAAATCGTGGCACTCACTAGCAGCACTGTTGATTAATATCAAAATCAGAAATCATATAATGCTGACATTACAGTTGAAAACATAGCATGATAGATTGTTCAGTTCACAAATACACTAGCCACCCTATATAACTGATGCCAGCAAGTTCAAGCTGAATGAAGAATTCAGATGGAGAGCCCTGGAGTGTAACACAGGCTCCCCGCATTCCCTGCGGTGCGGGGGGGCCCAAGCTCCAGGGGGCCCCCTCAGCACAGCACTTCGGCCGGAGACCCTCCACGTACCTTGCAGGGTGCCCCCCTCAATTTTTGTTACGCCACTAGGAGAGCCTGAAATGAAGTACAGTCAGTTCCTGCGGAGGGGGGGGGGGGGGGGGGGAAACGAATCCCCAAATAGTGCCAGTGAGCAGCAGGTACTCCGATGAGGCCCTGCAGATAAGAGGACCAGGAAGCGCAATAGACCCAGTAGCCCGATGTGAACTGAAAAATGAGACCCACCAATGAGAACGCACAAATTACAATGAGTTTTAGGGAACATGATGGAAAGAGCAGGTGAGGTTAGGGCATGATAAAAGCAAATGAGATCTAGGTCTTTCATTTAAGACAGTCAGATCACACAGGATACCTGGACCAAATAATGAGCACATAAAGAGCTGACAATAGAGTCCAGGCAGCCTGATGTGAATTGTAAGTGAATTTGAGACAAAAGAGCGAAGACACAGGGACAACTAATAAGAATGAAGGGGCAGATTTATGAGCCCCTTGCGCCACTTTTGCGTCACTTTTCCCACGTTAAAAGTGACGCAAAAGTGGCGCAAGGGGCTCATAAATCTGCCCCGAAGTACTTAAAAATAAACAATTGGTGAAGGACTTGCAGTTGAAAGAGTTGGTGTGACACTTTGGCACAATTGAGTTTGTAATGATTATCATAGGCCAACTTGGGGATAGTGCTAACAAGAAAGCCATGTCTCACCTAAAGATGTATGAAACTTTCCTACATGTACAGTACGAGTCCTGGCTGATTTCACACTGTGTTGTAGCTGATACACAGCTGCTTCTAAATAAATGAGACCTGTAACTTTTCAGAATCTGAAATACTCCTAGCATCTGAACCACTGCAACCAAACAGGGTCTTTACGATTTGTACTCTTCCTTTACTCAGTATCTGCGTTAACCCAATTGAAAGACTCATTGGATTTGTACCATCTCACGTAGATTGTTTCCAATCTATCTGTATCATTCATTTGCTCTTCTAAGTATACAACTGATATTAAAAGGGTCCCAGAACAAGCTCTTTCACACAGGTTCTACTTTCCTTTTCTCAGTGTTTGCTTCACACATTGTGCATTGTCTTTCTTAAACCAACTGTAACTTCAATGTAACAAAATATTTCTCCTGTTAAGCACTCTAGCACCTTTGGTAATGTCTGCACTATATAAATATGCATAAATAAATAGATAGATAGATAGATAGATAGATAGATAGATAGATAGATAGATAGATAGATAGATAGATAGAGACACGTTAGTCACAGTGACTTGTTCTAATCTATCTATATCATTTGTTTGCTCTTTAATGTCAATCAGATATTGAAAGGCTCCCAGAACAAACTCATTCAGACAGGTTCTCTACCATCTGCATCTTCTCTTTGCACTGAGTCTGTGTTAGAAATGTAGGGGCATATTCTCAAGAACGTGTGATAACCATCACAAAGGTTACTTAACGCAACCCTCAACATCACAGTCCATCGCGGGAAATTAACAGGTATTCACTACACGCCGGTACCATGCGATAGTCACCAGATAACGCGTCAACTGACTGCGACGAAATCAACACCACGCCGCAAAAATGCGAAACGTGAACACAAAAAAAGCTCTGATGAGGCCAATCGCGATACAAAAATCAGCGAAAACCAGCTACAGGCCTGCAATTTACACGTCAGGTGGGAACAATCACCATAAAAGTAGAAAAAAACAATGACAAAAAAATGCCAAACAACAGCCAAGCACAATGGATGTTGCCGGAGCAAGTACGGAGGAGAACCAGAACCCCACAAGCCCCCCGGAGGACCTGCCTGGGACCTCGGGGTCAGGGAAGGCCAAGGAAAAGAAGAATAGGAAGAAGCGCTTCAGTCCGCAGGAAAACAGGATCCTGGTAATGGAGGTGGTTGAACACCATCAACTTCTGTTTGTCACCTGCACTGTGTCATTGGCAACAAAAAATGGACTATGGCAGTCCATCGTGGACAAAGTAAATTGTGTGGGAGTGCTGAAGAGGACAATGGAAGAGGTTAAGAGGCGCTGGAATGACGTCAAGCGCAAAACAAAGCTGAAACTCGCCAACAACCGAAAGGCAGAAATGCACACTGGAGGTGGGAGTCCTGCGCCACAGGAGGAGCTGGACGACTTAGAGGAAATGGTGTCCACAGTCATCAGTGGGGAGACGGTGGCTGGAGTCGGGGGACCTGACACTGCTCAACAGGACCGGACACAACAGCACCAGGGTGAGTGACGACCAGGGACTGGGGGATGGGGGCAGTTGGGCACAATGGCACACATGCACAATGTACCCAAGAATGCTACATGTCAGCACTGTACAAGCACACCGCATGAAAGGGATAAGGAGCAGCAAAACAGAGCAGCAGGGGCCATCCCCCCAATGCAGCACACACACAGAACATGCAGAGCACATCAACACTGACAACAAAGTGGCACAAACCCCAACACGTTTACACCAGAACACAGGACACAACTGGTGCCGACTGTGTGTAGACACTGGCCAATCACAAGTGGCAGTGTAGGGAAATCTGAGTTTATATTGCACAAGTACAAACACACATCCGTGATGTTGTCGAAATTTCCACTGTCCCGCAGCAAATTGGCAGCCCCTCCGAAACAGCCACGATGTACACAGCCATGCAGTCTGTATGTAAACATGTACAATGCATCAACACACATGTGAACACATTGTTAAACTGCATCTCCCCTTCACATTGCAGAGGGAGAATCAACACCTCCTGCAGAGCAGCCCGAACCTCTCTTCTCTGATGATTAAGAGGACCACCACACCTTCGACTCCGACACCCAAGAGTTCATTAACAGTCTCCGCAGCCCACCTCCAGGAGCAGGGCAGCCCAGCTGCAACAGGGACACCCCACCCCCTGCACAGACCACACAGCAGGCATCACCCACCACCACGGCTGCCTCCCAGGACCCCCACGAAGAATACATGGCCTTCCAACGCCGTGTGTTGGGATGCCAGGAGCAGCTGGCTGAACAGGTGCGTGTGGGCTTCGACCGCATGGCAGACAAACTAGATGCCATACGTGGTTGTCTAAGTCCCATCAGGGACCACTCATGGTCCCTAACGGACACCGACAGTCCATTCCATGCCCTCCAACGAACCATGGCTAACATCGCCAGAGTCCTGACTGTGCGACAAGAACGACTGTCTAGTCAGGGTGGCTCCAGCAAGCTCGCCCGGGAGTTGGGACTCATGCGGAGGCTCATGGAGACCCTGGAGCAGGCCAATGTGGAAAGAGTGGCTGCCACAGCTGCACACCAGTGAGAGGTAGCCGGGTTCCACAATGACCTCAAAACCATCCTCATGGCATTGCTGCCACAAGGTCTGGCGCTGATGCATGCTGCTGCTACCACTACATCCACATCTCCGCCCCTGAAGTGCCAGTGCCACACAATGCGGCAGACTGGAGAAAGGCCAGCACCACCCACACGTGAGGCACATGAAACAGCAGAGGACGAAGATGCGGATGAAACTGCCTTACTAGTATGGAGAAAACTGTAGCATTCATCTCCGCCATATGGCCGGTTCCAGCTTTGTTCTGCCTTCTACATCATCACCTTCCACTGTCCCCGATACACTCTGCGACACTCACCTTGGACCTCGCAAAGGACTGCCTTATTCTGTTTGATCGCCAATGACACAGCTAACAGACTGCGGACTGAACTCTTCCACTTCCTCTGGACTTGTCATTCCCTGAATGACTCTGGCTGGCCCTCCACGGGCCAACATTTGAAAGTGGGGATGCATGTCCCTGTACTGCTCCAGATGCAACACTCCACTGAATGTGCATTAAACATTCCGAATCACAAAGATGTGTCATCTCTATGGTATTTCAAGTGTGGTATTATGGATGAATGTACGGTCAGTGAATTCCTCCTTCATCCATGTGGCACATGTCGTTGGACTTGGGTCACAGGTGACACATTGCTGATTGTCATCCGGATGGCGCCGACGCAACAACAGCGACACATGTATTTGTTACTTCCCTGTCGAGTCCCGGGGTCATTGTTCAAACCCTTACACTGGACTGGCATGCGCACTACGCTTACGCTCCAGGGGGGACAACAACGCCACATGTTCCAGGACTCCCCTGTAGTGATCTGCTGCTCACAGGTCTAGTTGTCAGCATGCCACGGCCACTCCCTCATGGCTGGTTTACACCGACACCACACACGTCACAGCACATGTGACCCTGCCAATAAAATGGGCCGGGAGCATGGGCAATGCCATTTCCAACCTCTCTCGGGGTGTATCCGTGTGGTGTGCTTGTAGGCATGGGGGCCCAGGGGCCTGCAACATCACATTCCGCAGGCCTGGAGGGGACATGATGTTGTTCGCACCACGATACTCAATCATAGAGGGTCTATGACTGTGGGGGCAAAGACTTGGTGGCACCGGATACACTGCCGCAGGCACAGGCACACCGCAACTGGATGGTGACTTTCAGTGCACTGAAATAGGGGCACCTTAAGTGCTGAGCGGTTGTGCAGCCTGTGATGATGCCCCGTCCCGGCAGTCCATACAGCCCAGGTTTTGTGTGCCCTGCTGGACCGTAGTGTAGGCCTGAGCCAGCGGGCAGTGCGCCTACCGCCACGTGGCTTCACCTCCTGGATCACAGAGTTAGTGGCACCTATGAGGCTGAGCGGGTGTGCAGCCTGCGATGAGGCCAGGTGCACTGGTATGTCTTCTGCCATGGAGTAATCAAGACCCAGCACCAAATGTGAGACCTGGTGGACTGTGGAGCAGGGCTGCATGATGTGGAGGGTGCCATGTCTGTGGCCCCCTGGCTTGTGGCTTGCAGCGGCACATGGTGGGCCCTCTTTTCTACACGCCGGTGGCGGAAGGTGAGCAGTGAGGCCCACATGCGCAGGGGTGGGCATGCACCACTGGGCGGTGGGAGGGGCTAGGGTGCAACTGCCTGGGTGCGCAGGGGCGGGCATGCACCACTAGGCAGCGGGAGGGACTGGGGTGAGGCTGCCGGGGTGCACAGGGGCGGAAGGGCGATGATGTCATGTGCAATTGTATGTACTTTGCTATTAAGGTATCTGGACTCTGTTTCAGATGACGGGTCTGTCTCAGATGTGGGACCTGGTGAACTGCACTACATACCGGCATAAGGTTAGAGACACACCGGTGGCAGCAGGTGAGCAGTGTGGCCTGGGTGCGCAGTGTTGGCACTCTCTCTCCCTGTCCCTCTCTTCTTTTCTCCATCTCTCTCTCCCCCTCTGTGTCCATCTATCTCTCTCTCCCCCTCTGTGTCCGTCTATCTCTCTCTCCCCCTCTGTGTCCGTCTATCTCTCTCTCCCCCTCTCTGTCCATCTATCTCTCTCTCCCCCCTCTGTCTGTCTATTTCTCTCTCCCCCTCTCTGTCCATCTATCTCTCTCTCCCCCTCTCTGTCCGTCTATCTCTCTCTCTCCCACTCTCTGTCCATCTATCTCTCTCTTCCTCTCTTTCTTTCTCTCTCCTTCGCTCTCTCTCTGTCCCTTGATGTGCACAGGACACACCTTCTCATCATAATTTTTGTCTTGCAGGCTGTGACCTACGGATTGTCCCGAGGGGAGCCGCCATGTGTCTTTATTTCTGTTCTGTGTTTATTTTAATAAATAATCATTATCAAAGGTGAATGTGTGATGCTCATTTTTGTGATGACACATGCATGTCACCAGATGTGATTGTGCAACATCATGCGGGTTATTTGGTATATGATTCCATGTCGTTGATGTGGCACATCTTTGGCGGGGGAAGGCGGGGAGGAGGTGTCCTGGGTGTGTTGGCGGTGGGTGTTGTGGCCCTCTTGGGTGTCCGGCACGCATGTTCAGTGGCTCCATGACATCTGTTTTTCTTCGGGTGTGGCTCTGGGCTGGACTCTCTTTTGTTGTGCAGGTTGTAGTCTGACTTTGCACCAGGTCGGAGCAGGTGTTAGTTTCTTGGTGCTAACGAGCTTTATCGCATGTTTTGTGATCTTACCGCATATCAGGCTTGTCGTTGGGAATGTTGCGGAGTGGTGTTGTCGCGGCTTTTGCTCGGGATCGCATACTCTGCATCTCATTAGCGATAGTTACCGGGGTAAGCCGTGGCGATGTTTTTTGCGGATGCTATCGCCGGAAAACTGGTGATATCAGCTGTTTGCACCAGCTTGTGAATGGGGTGGTAAATTTATCGCAAATTTGGCTGCGATAAAGTGCCGCTAACTCGGCGATAGCTCCTTGAGAATATGGCCCGTAGTCTTTAGTTGGCCTGAGGCATGCACCCTCTCCAAGTAGGGACCACAATCCTAGTCAGGGTAAGTCAGATACACAGCCTAAATTAACCTGTGTTCACCCTCTGGTGGCTTGGCACAGAGCAGTCAGGCTTAACTTAAGAAGCAATGTGTAAAGTGTTTGCACAATACTTAAAAAAGTAAAGCAGTGAAAACGCCACACAAAATGGCACCGCACCTGGTTAGAAAAATAAAGCTTAATTGAAATAGCAAAACAAGTACAAAATAACTAAACTCTAATAAGTAGATCCTGAGATGTACAAATTTAAAGAATTTGTTTAAAAGAGCACAGAACAGCACAAAGCTCCAACTGTGGTTATCTGGTCACTCCAGACAAGGACAACGTCACAAGCTCAGCCTTCCTCGATGGAGTGTGGAGTGGTTTCAGAGACCCATCTGCGCCCACTGAGCAGAGTTAAATCCTGGTGTGCATTGCTTTGCAAGGCTTCACGTCATCCGGAGTCAGTTCTTAGAAGGACCATAGCAGACAGAGAACCATAGGCCCACTTCTAAGGGCTCGGAAGTGGCATGGCCCCACTTGGCAGGGTAGACTCAAAGATGGCAGAGTCCTGGTGCTGTAGCAGGTGAGTTTGAAGTATTTTGTGTACCTGAGATTTCAGAAAACAGGAGGCAAACCAGCAAGCCCTGGGACTCACTTTGGCTCTGGGTTGGAGAGAAGCAGGTCAAGTCCATCTCACTTCCAGGCAAGGACGGCAGCAGACAGCAGTTCAGCAGGGCAGGAGTTCAGTGACAGTCCTTTCAGCAGCACAGCACAGCAGCTTCCTGGCAGAGTATCCACAGGTCCAGAAGTGTACCGAAGTGGTGGTGTCTGCGGTCCAGTATTTATAACATGGTACCTTGGTTCTGGTAGGTGGGAGAAGCTTCTGACAGTGACTTTGAAGTGCAGACATTCCCCTTCCTACTCTGCCCTGGCTGCACGCTGGCTGGGTTGCTATGCCTAGTGTGTAGGGACAGGGTACAGCCTGTTCAGGTGCAAGTGGGGCTGTCCTTAGCGCCATCGCCCCATCAAGCCAGTTAATGGCCCTTTAAGGCCAATCACGTCACACCTAAGCTCCCATTGTGTGTGGCTTTCTAGAGGGAATGCACACATAACCAGCTGTCACACACCTCAGATGTGTATTCAAAGACAGGCAGAAGGCACAGAATTGTTAAAGTAAGAAAATTACAACTTTGCCACTGGATTCAAGCTAGCCTGGCTGATGAGGGGTGAAACCCCGAAACTGGTCCGAGGATGCTTGTTTCCAGTCCAAAGAAGATCTGGCTTGGCAGTTTGGGCTGGACTGTTCCCACGAGTAACAGGTTGAAGACTGATTTGCATATGGCTGGGTCTTAACTGGGGTGCCTTGGTGAGCTAAACAAAGATGATGGATTAAACCCAGATTTCTGGCTGGGGGGGGGGCGAGTGTCCAAAAAGTTTCAGCGCTCTGTCCATCATCTTGTGTTTGCTTTGTTCACCCTATGTTGACAGGATATGCCCAGACGTGGGCCCCTTGCTCACTTTGCCCCTGGATTCACGCTAGCCTGGCTGATGAGGGGTGAAATCCCAAACCCGGTCCCATGATGCTTGTTTCTGGCCCAAAGAAGATTTGGCTTGGCAGTTTGGGCTGGACTGTTCCCATGAGGAACAGGACAAGACTGATTTGCATATGGCTGTGTCTCAACAGAGGTGGCGATGTGCGGTAAAGAACGATGATGGATTAAAATCAGATCTGTGAATGGGGGTGAGTGTCTGAAATGTTTTAGTGCCCCATCCATCATCTCCTTGTGTTAACTTGACAAAAGTGGTATTTTCAGACTTGCAATCTAAAATCCAAGTTGGTAATTTACATTGTGAGTCCAGATACACCAAACTCAAGACGTCTATATTTTCCCAATGGGGAATTACACTTATAAAGTGTTACTCAGGTAATCCCAATGTTAACCTATAGGAGAGAAGGTGTAATAAGTGTAGTGTGGCACCATGCTCTATGTTGTTATGTAAACAGGTTGTTATATGTGCATGTGTTGTGCTGTGAACATGTTTATATTCAACACATCCTCTTGTACCCTACGAGTGGTGAGCATGGATTCCAAAAGCAGTTGATTCATTCTCTGTTGAGATCTCAGCTGGCCGGTTGCAGAGCATTGTGGGCAATTTACTTATGGAATGAACACCTCCTTTTCTACTTCTGGTTACCTGCCTCTCATTATAGATAGGCCTTGCAGTAGCTGAAAATGAATTTAAGAGTTTTTCACTACTGGACATGTAAAACTTGAAGAGTACATGTCCAACTTTTTAAATCCACTGCACCCCGCCCTCGGGCTGCCTAGGGCCTACCATAGGGTTGACTTATATGTATTAAAAAAGAAGTTTTAGGCCTGGAAAGAAGGTTAACTTGCCAAGTCGACATGGCTGTTTGAAACTGGTCACACACAAGGTCCTGTAATGGGAGGTCTGACACATGTTTAAAAGGCTACTGACGTGGGTGGCACAATCAGTGATGCAGGCCCCCTAGTAGCATTAGATGTACAAGCCCTTGGCATGTGTAGCTCACTTTACTAGGGACTTATAAGTAACTTAAAGATACAAATTGTGCATAAACCAATGTTAACATGTTTTAAGTAGAGAGCACTTCATATTTAGCACTGCTTAACAGTGATGAAGTGCCCGGAGTCCAAAGGCCAACAAATACGAATTCAGTAAAGAAAGGAAGGATGAAGGCAAAATGTTTGGTGTGACCCTGCAGGAATGGCCAGGTCCAACAGTCTGCTTCTCACGTGAATCAGACCAGCTAATGCAGACTGCTGGTAGAATTTATCCTTTTGCTCCTTAGTATCTGCTTCAGGCATTGAAAAACTTGTCTGTGCCTCCTCACGCTTGGATCAGGCAGCTCCGTTATCGGTATTCCAGTAGCTCTTCCTGCTTCTTCTCCAGGTCTCAGCAACAGCAAAACATGTCCTCAGTCTTGGACTATGTCTGAAATAGTGGCAGAAGCTCAAGCTAATCGACCGCTCACACTCAAAGTTGTGCACAAATGATTTGAGGTTCAAATCACTGGCAAATTTTTTCACTGGATGCATTGCTCAGATGCTTGAAAACAAGATTGCCAAAAAGATTTTCAGCCACTTTGGTATCCTGTGTCATTGTAAGCAATCCAAAATATCCTCAGGATATGTTTGTGGGGCCCAGGCATCCTCCAGTCAATCACGTTCTACTGCTGTACGTTTGCTTTCTTGGTGAGCTGGACACAACATTTTGGAAGCAGACAAGGAACCTCTGGCCACAGATAATCCTTCTTCTAGTCCATACTAACCAACAAGAATTAGTTTAATCCATGGAATCTGCACACAAATAAAGCTTTGTGCTACAAGGCAGAAGATGTGGATCCAGAGCCAGGCACATAACTCTGGTTTACAATGGTTCCCACAGGGAGAATAGTGAAGGGAGACTACAGCACAGACGAGGTGGCGTACAGGAAAGGACAAGCTTCACACTTTGAAACTAATTCAAGAACAATTGAACTATTGAATGCAACAGATTGATCAACATATGCATTTACATTTACCTAAGATATATGTTTTAATTCTCAAGTGCAATATGCTAGTGATCAGTGTTCTGTGTTGTAGATATATATACTTTGCTAGGTGTTCTTATACAAGGCATTGTAACATTTTGACTAAAGAAAAGCATCCCATGTATGGCACGTGTCATCAGTTAAATGGTGATTTTTTAGAGGCAAGTTAAATTAAGTTATTTGTGCAGTTTCCTTTTCATTGTTCGTCTTTATGTGTGCTTTCAGCTCTACTTTGTTTCATTAGATGCAGTAGCATTTCGTTCTCCGTGGCAGTTTCCATTAATAGCAAGAATGCTGCCATTAAGTATCATTACAAGTAAAGATTATAGCAGGATATTACTTACTATAATTCCGATGGTGAGGACAACAGCCACTTTTTCATTTGTTTCTTGCTCTTAAGATGTAAATTATGCTTCAAGCCCATTTCAGGTTCTGTTTTTTTCTAGGTTTATGCTTTTAAGCCACTTAGGCATAAAAAAGCGTTGGTTTCGAAGTTGGTTGATATGGTATATTGATCGAAGTTGGGTAAATGCTGCAGTCCTGCTTTAAGAAGTGGGCAGCGCTCTAAAAATATTCATCAAAAGCGAAACAATGTGAAAGGAGTTTCAAATTCAAAGTACCAAGAACAATTAGTGGGAGAACTTGAATCAGTCGCTACAATGTGTAAAATAAACTTGCTATTTGATCTTTTATTTTACCTTCAAAGCAATCATAATATAATGAATATTATTATTTCAGAGGAAAACTGGATGACAACGTCTTATTGACATAATTATGATTCTAATTAAATTAGTTGCTGTCACAAATTTACATACAATATGTAGGTAAAATAAAGTGATTGGTGGTAAAATTGAGTTCATCTCAACAACTGGTAATTCACTTTTAAGCCTGGGTAGAGTTTGCAGTGTTCCACAGGAACTCTTTGAAGTGACAGAGTTCCGCAAGCTGCGTAGTCGGTTACGTTGCGCTGTTCACACTGATTTTTAGTGCTGGGTGTTTGTCCGGCACTGTAAAATCAGTGGGAACGGCATCTCACACAGTATAAGAGGGCGTTGCTCAATTCTGCTGCTCAAGTAGAAGTTCTACTCGAGCGGCAGCTTCTTCAACGCAAACGGAAGGTTTCTCAACATGCGTGGTAGCAACCATCCGCGACCATCCATATTGAGAAATCTCGCAGGGAAGTGGTCTAGCTTTGGATTTTCCTCACTCATGCTCGCCAAGTCACAGATTTTTTGGGGTACGCGCGAGCTCTGCAGAGTGCGGAAAAATCTGCAAACTCTGCAAACGTAGCGCAGTTTACCGCCCAGGCTTTTTCATTTTACCTTATTCCGTTCTAACCATGTATTAACCTGCCCATGCCATTACTGACAGAGAACAACCATATGCAAATGTGTCGTGGCCGCACTCAATAAGGAACGTCCAGTCAAAACTGCTAGGACACCTCCACTCTGTATTGGAACAAAAGCATCCTCAAACCTGTTCCAGAGCAGACTGGCTTCATCAGTAACGTGCAACTCAACTCCAACTGCCCTGGATGATTGGTTTTCATGTCTAGGCATATCTCTTCTATTTCAGGCATCTGATTTAGATACAGAAAAAGCTGATGGATAGACAATCGAATTAATTTCGACCCCATATAATTACAATGGGCCGCATTCCATTCTATATTTTTAACTTAAAGTGCCCATCAATATTGTCACCTCCTCATATTTTAAAGCCAGAGCGTTCAATTCTATGCTGGGTTAGGAATTCATTTGTAGACTGGTCCATACATAAAGACAATGACTTTTAAACCATTTGGAACAGCTAAGTGAAAACTCAAAGCACAACAAGTTGCAACTCCATATGCAAATGGCAGATGCTGATTCGGTATTTCTATGTAGAAATGACAATTTCTACTACTGAAACTCAAAGAGCGGGCCACATTTTCCACACTGGTGACAGTAGATTTAGTCTGATGGACAAGTGACACTGACAGTGACTTAGCAGATGTGGTGGACGCCTACACCTGTGACACTTCGGCTCTTATTTCGAGTTCAGAGCTAAATATCCATGCCGGTGCAAACACGTTTACACAAGGGTTGGAATTAGGAGTTGTGTGATAATTATCACACCCTCGCAATTGTGCCCTGATAAATTCCAGCAGGTCAAATTTGCAAAAATGTATCAGGGGGGAATACTCCTAAAAAATGCAAAAAATGGCTCCCTTGATATACCTTATTTTCCTGCTCAAACCTCGGAATATAAGTATTTTCCACATTTGGTAATGACCTCACCCTGGGGTAACGATATTTGCTTCGTAAGGTAAATACCATGTCAAATTCTGACAAACTCATATTGAGGGCGGGTGAAACATTTTGTCCACACACATATACTTATCATTAGTTCAGGTAGGCCTGAAAGGTGGAATTTGTGTAGTGATGTGTGCCAAACTGAATAATACACTTAAGTCCTCATTATAAGTTAGGCAGACTAGAGTTTGGTATTTACCATATGTGGTAAAATCTATTACCACAGAGTGCGGTATATGTCACATTAGGCAAATACTTCCTATACCGAGTTATTAACTTGTAAATGAGTCCTAACATTCAACATCTGTATATTACACACACTATCCCAGTGTTTTTACTGTTTTACATGCCTTTTCCCACGTCAGCAGTTTCAACCTGCCAGCAATTATTAGGGCTAAACTGCAAGGGTGTGATATTATCACACAACTCGTAATTCTGATCCCTGTGCAAACACGTATTTGGAAAAGCGACTGGAGTGTAGCCCTGCACTTGTAATCAGGGCCTTACAATAATATTAACTGTAGAAAAAACAAGTGTACTACTGTATATAAAAAGTGACACTACAACTGCAGAATGTCCATGCTGCCAACATTCCGGCATTTTATAGATAAGCCTTGTAGATACATCAATTAAAACGCGAATGCTCCATCATGGAATTTACAATTTTTTAGTGACTTTCTGTAGATGTTGACGAAGGAGCAATTTTGACATAAAATGTCTTTATTGATAAGAGGTCATGCAGAATCAAAATGAACTCCGTGATCATCGTGAAGAGCGAAAATTGGTACAGCACACTGGAATATATATAACAGCATGCTGGAAAATTCTATTGCATTTCACTAAATACCAGAGGAGGTCGAGGTGATTTTCTGTTGGGGGAGTGGAAAATAGGCAATTGGAGAGGCATTGAAAAGTGTGTGTTTAAACAGCCTGCCAAATAACATCTAATCTATTCTACATTAGATGATTTCTTGGTTTTCTGCCAAAGGAACTATACAACCTTGTTGCTGGGGGTCAGGATACTGTAAAAGATGCTGCCTAAATTATACAAAAATTGTTATTGTTCCCTTTATAATGTGTATGCATATTTCAATTTTTTTTGCCATCATCTGAATTACAAATGACGCATGTAGCAAATAACTCATTTTGGTGTTTATTCTAGGAACACCTTGTGTAAACAATTATATTATAACCTTGTATGTACGCCTATTACATGGTTATTGTAATTTGTACAGTTTAGTTGCTATAATCTATAAAAAATCTATAAAAAAAATAGCTGTATGGCATGGGGTCTGTGAGCCCTCAGCTGCCTGCAGTGGCAGCAGTTTCTGTCCGGGATCTCTCTGGATGGGGACCTGAGATAGTTGGGGCCTCCGTCTCAAGGAACACCAGCCGGTGGCATTCCACAGCAATTGTCTCAATCTTGTGGAGGCACAGATGAGAGACTATGGGGATATGTCCAAGGACTGGCTAAAACTGTCGCTAATGCTCGTTAGCGGCAGTTTTCATACAGCTGAAAACTATCGCCTTGTTAGCGACGTATGTACAAGGCATCGCTACATGGCGATCAATCAAACAATCAGGGGTTTATATAGCACGCTACTCACCGAGAGGGTCTCAAGGCACTGGGGAGGGGGGAGGCAGCTCCGGATCAGTCGAAGAGCCAGGTCTTGAGGTTCTTCCTGAAGATGTGCAGGGTTGGGGAGCATCTGATGTTCATGGGGCGCTCGTTCCAGGTCTTGGCAGCAATGTAGGAGAAGGCTCTCCCGCCTGCTCTGTTTCTGCGGATGCAGGGGACCACTGCCAGGGCGAGGTTGGCAGAGCGGAGGTTCCTATTGGCATGTGGAAGGATACTCTCTCGTTGAGGTATTTGGGTCAGATGTTGTACAGAGATTGGTAGGCATGGGTGAGAAGCTTGAAGGTGACCCTTTTCTCGACAGGGAGCCTATGGAGGTTTTGCAAGTGTTGGGTCATGTGTTTGTGACAAGGACAAGTCTGGCCGTGGCGTTCTGGATGGTCTCGAGTCTGTGTAGCAGAGATCTGTTGATTCCGGTGTACAGTGCATTGCCATAGTCCTGTCTGCTGGTATGAGTGCGTGGGTGACGGTCTTTCTGCAGTCGGGGGGATCCAGTTGAAGGTTTTGCGCAGGATGCGCAGGCAGTTGAAGCTAGTGGAGGCGACGGCGTTAATCTGGCGGTACATGGAGAGGGAGGAGTCAAGGATGACGGCGCGGTTGCTGGCGTAGTCTGTAGGAGTGGGTGGGTTCCCGAGGGTGGAGGGCCATCAGGTGTTGTCCCAGGTGCTGTTGCAGGGTCCAAGGATGAGGATCTCGTTCTTCTCTGAGTTGAGCTTCAGGCAGCTGTCTTTCATCCAGGCTGTCACGTTCTTCATTCCTTCCTGGAAACAGAGTCTGGTGTCTGCGGGATCCTTCGTGAGTGAGAGGATGAGTTAGGTGTAGTCGGTGTAGGATACAATGCTGAGCCCATGTTGCCTGACGATGGCAGCGAGGGGTGCCATGTAGATGTTGAAGAGTGTGGGGCTGAGGGATGAGCCTTCGGGTACTCTGCAGTTGATTTCGGTGGGTTCGGAGAGGAAAGGAGGGAGGGAGTCTGATCCTTTGGGTTCTGTCAGAGAGAAAGGATGGGATCCATTCGAGGGCGGTTCCCTGTATCCCTATGTTGTGGAGTCTAGCTACAAGGGTGCGATGAGAAATGGTGTCGAAGGCTGCAGAGAGATCTAGAAGTATGAGGGCCACGGCGTGTTCCTGGTCAAGTAGCAGGCGGATGTTGTCAGTGGCGGCGAGGAGAGTGATCTCGGTGCTGTGGTTTCTGCGGAATCCAGACTGGGAGGCGTCTAGGATGGAGTTATCTTCGATGGAGGTGGTCAGCTGGGCGTTAACGAGTCTCGGTGACTTAGGCCGCGAAAGGGAGGAGAGACATGGGCTAGTAGTTTTTCTGGTTCGTTGGGTCGGCCGTGTGTTTCTTGAGGAGGAGTTTGACCTCCGCACATTTCCAGTCATCTGGGAAGATGTCGGACCTGAAGGAGGCGTTGATGGTCCATCCTAGTTCGGGTACGATGGCTGCAGTGGCCCTGTGGAATATGTGCGATAACTTCAGGGATCAGCTTTGAAAACTGCTGCAGACATTAGCGTGATGGAAATAGGAATTCTGGTGTTATCGGCTGAAAACTAATGAAAGGCCAATTAGCAGCAAAAAACGCATGTTAGTCAGCCCAAAGTGAGGTTTTTTTTGCCTCTATTGGAAAAAATAGCCTATCAGTCGACCTCCAATAGAAAATAGGGAAAAAACACCAATGAAATGCAGAATGGAGCAGCCAGGGCCAATTGCAGCACACATCAACAACCCCCTCAAGCCACCCAACATCCAGGATGGCCAGGATGAGAGCCTGGATGCCTCGCTGGACCTGTGTCTGGAGCCTGGATGCCTCACTGGACCTGCATCTGGAGCCTGGATGCCTCGCTGGACCTGCGTCTGGAGCCTGGATGCCTCGCTGGACCTGCGCCTGGAGCCTGGATGCCTCGCTGGACCTGAATATGGATCCTGGAGTGGGATGCGGAGGAGCTGTGGAGTCGATGAGCCATGGTGGTAGACATTGAGGCGCGGCGATTGTCCGTACATGGTGGTGAAGTCTGACAGGTCGCATGGAGACATGTTGCTGACTTGTGTGAGAAGACCGCCTTGAGCCCCTTGGAGCTGTGAATGGTAGAGGTGCTCTTGCGCACCAACATAGGGAGGTCTGCATCGCATACTACGATCCACCACTACACCGGGGTGCACAAAGGGGATTACCAACGGTGGACGGTGCCTCTCTGCATCACAGGCCGGATGATGTTACGCTGTGGAGGGTGAGGCCCCCTGAGCTGCGCCGAACTTGTGTGGCTGGAGCGCTGCAACTTCACTCCTAATGGGGCCCTGCTGTATCAACTGCATCGGGAGGTTCACCAGCTGACTTGTCGGCGACTGCTGTACCCAGGCTTGTAAAATCCCTCCTGGCTGAGGCTCCTGCTAGCTGAGTCACAGATTTGTAGAGAGTGCAGCGGATTGCGCCACGGTGTCAATGTCCAGGTAAGGAGAAGGTGGGATGCATAGCGGAAGAGGCCCGGGGGTCGAGTCACCTAGGCCTAGCACCTGTAGATGACACACCCTCAGTGGCAGCTAATCCACTATGGCGGAAGAGCATTGCCCCACTGATTCCAAGCAGTGCAAGTAGAGGAAAAATCATCACATTGTGATGACTTCCTGATGTAATTGTGCTATGTTTCCTTTGCAGGCGGGAGGGTGGGTAGTGCTGCTCCACTAACGGAGCAGGGCAGGGGCGGAGTGGCATGCCCACTTAAGTGTGCAATGACTGTCCAGTCGGCCCACCCAGGCCACCCAAAGCAGTCATGCACATTGTCCTTTACACGATGCAGGCTGCATTACAGCCTGCATGGAGAACATGCCCACCCCTCCAGCCCCTGGTTGAACGCCTTGTCCCGACACCAATGACCAATCCCAATGCCACATTGCAGCATTGTGATTGGCTTAGGGGAGGGAGCCTGGCTGCCTACTTCCTGTTCTTGGAAGCAGGCTCTGGGGAGCAGGAGCAACGAAGACAAGGGACCCGGGACCCGGCCTCAAGGTAAGATTTCTCTCATTTAAATATTTACCCGCTCACACACACCCCCCGCATCCATGTCCCATCCAGTGTCCTTTCTGGCGTTTCCCACCTCCCAGCTGTCCAGTCCCCCCGCAGCACTTCTCAATGGTGGCTCTGTGCGGCCATGCGCAGCGGGCGTACCACTGGTGTGCCAAAGGTATATATGAAGTTACGACGCATACCATTACATTGCACTCCATTACAATGCATACTAAAACTAGGTATATTACAACAGTAGGGAAGGTGTTGGATAGGGGAGATGTAAATATTGCTATTCCTACTTCAGTGAGTGCAACCCTAAACCTAACCCTTGCACCCCAAAGCAAACCCTGAACCCTAAGATTCTTCTTTGAACCCCAAAACACACCCTAAATATCATATTTGACCCAAATGCACACCCCAATTTTCATAATTGACCCCAAAACACAACCCACATTTAAACTTTTACCCCATAATACTCCCCAAATTTAATCTCTGAAAGCCATAACCACCCCAAAACCTAAAAATACCCATTACTGTCCTCACAATGTGTTGTAATGGAATGCAATGTAAAGGCACCTGCGTTGTTGGAGTTGCGTTGAGCATTGTGATGGACGTCTCCCGTGACAAAGGCCAGCCCATCTGCATCCATCTGACCGTGGACTGTGCTCAGCACCAAAGACCCTTCCTCTTGTACACTCCACCGCTATGGACGCCACATCGTCTGCCAGGACCAACATCTGCCCTGGACCGGACATCGCCATCCCCATCACTGACGGCTACTAAATCACCCGCAAGGACCACCGTGACCATCCAGGAGGAGGTATTGCCATCACCTACAGAAGCACAATCCGACTGAGCACGCACTCTAATGACCCATCGGTGACCATGGAACACCTCAACTTCCAGATCCGGACCAACCCCAACCCCGACCCTCAAAACCTGGCTCTTCGACAGACCCCCTTCTTGATGGACTGCAACATGCGACCCCCCCACCCCGCAGCGCCTTGAGACCCTTACAGGTGAGTAGTCTTCTTAACAAACAAACACCTGATCCTCTGCGGCACTCTCATCTGCAGTCCCCCCGGGCCATGGACCCCCATTCTCTGATACCATTGTAGACCTCATTGCACCCCAGGTTTTCCCATCCACCGACGCCATCCTACTCGGTGAACTCACATTCCATCTGGACAACCCCAGTGACCAGAACACCACCCCCTCCTGGGAAGCTCCCCAACATCAGACACAAGCAGCTAGTCACCACAGCAAGCTGCATAGCAGGACACATGGTCTAGCACGTCTCCTCCGCCAGCGGTAACTTCAACTACAGCCACACCACCGGACTTTCCTAGACCGACCATCATTGAATACATCACGTCTTCACTATGCCCACCGTACACCACTGCCATCATTGCCCCCTCTCGCAGCTGGATCAAGGCCATCGAAGAACGTCTCATCAACTCCCTCAGCACCACCACTATGGCAACGCTTACAGACGATGACGCCGCAGCGCGCCACCGCCACCGATGGATCTCCAACTGCACTGACATCCCTGGCACCACTCAAGGATGGCACTGCATCAGTCTCTTACGCCTGCCTCATTGCAGGCGTAAGAGTGATGTAGTGCCACAGGGATAAGCTGGCCCCATGCATTGCTGGAGTTGCATCATGGTTGTGACAAGACTGCAGCAATGCATGACTTTAGCGCAGACAGATACGTCAGGGTTCCAGACATATCTGTCATTACTTGAGTCATGGAGCGCTGTCCAGTGTATACAGCGCACCGTGGTGTCGCAAGAAGGGGGTAGCGAAAAGTGTTGCAACGCTGTCTTGTCGCAGCATTGCAACACTTTTCATGACTGAGGCCCAGGAATGCACACTATATTATTGATGGTGCGCATTCCTGCCCTGTTGTTTTATTGCAGGGCAGCGCAGCAACATTGCTTGCAGCGCTGCCCAGCACCAAAACCTGCTGAAATGAAGCTCCAAGGCTTATCTCCATTTTTAAGACCAGCTATTTTCTGGCCTTAAAAAACTGCCTCTAACTGCAGTTAGCCTCAGTTTTTTGGGTGTTCCAAACTTCAAGAATCCCCTTGTACATATCGTGAAGTGTGGTTAGCGGCCATTTTTGCACGGGAACGCCTCCCTTGCATGTCATTATCGCTAACAGAAGTGGCGATCTTTAGAATGGACGTCTTGTCCGGAAAACCGTCGCTAAAAGAGGTTAACGGCAGCTTGTACATATGGCGTTAACACCTTGTACATATGCCCCTATGTTTCTCTGTGACTCAGGGCATTGCCTCCTTCTGGAGCAGCTGGATGATCCAAGGTAAGGAGAAAAGACCATGAATAGTAGTACTCAAGACAAGCATGTGCACATGCACTCAGACAGAAACATTGCTAGTCTCTTAGGGCCACTGGAAGGTTTCTAAGTGATTCTTTGTCTCTTTTCCTATGCATAAAATACATGGTATGAATAAATTCATGACAGCCACCATGATCTAAAATACATTTTTTTCTAGAATGGTGAAAAGTTACAATGAATTGACATGGTGTTTATTTTGCTTAATATATTATGAAAGAGTGACTGAGCTGCAAAATGTCACCATTGAAAAATATGTCAAATTACATTAATGGTGCACAATTTGTTTGACTATCTATCTATCTATCTATCTATCTATCTATCTATCTATCTATCTATCTATCTATCTATCTATCTATCTATCTATCTATCTATCTATCTATCTATCTATCTATCTATCTATCTATCTATCTATCTATCTATCTATCTATCTATCTATCTATCTATCTATCTATCTATCTATCTATCTATCTATCTATCTATCTATCTATCTATCTATCTATCTATCTGCCTGCCTGCCTGCCTGCCTGCCTGCCTGCCTGCCTGCCTGCCTGTCTGTCTGTCTGTCTGTCTGTCTGTCTGTCTGTCTATCTATCTATCTATCCATATGTATATAAATGTACCCACTTCATGGGAAGAAGGAAAGTAGTTTTTATTCAGACAAAATGGCTCAGCACGTTTATCCAATGCATAGGATTTTGGTAATTCCATGTTACTCTTTGACACGGAATTACTGATAATAACGCTATTTCTCCTGATCGCGAATTAATTAGGGTTGGGCGTAACTGCTGAAATTCTCTCTAAAGTAATTACTCATCATTCACACAAAATTACTCAAAATTATGTGTAATTACGTGAGAAACGTAATCCATCATTGCTGCTATTTTCTTAGTGCAACATACACCCATGTGTCTAACATGTGCCCTAGCATGCACTTTACACTGAGGAAATAGCACTGAATGCTACAGGACACGAACAGCAGTAGCCAGCAGCTGCTTGCTCTCTCTTAGTTTGTTGTTCCTGTGCTCCTGCGGTAGGATTTATTTCCCCAAATTACTCTTAATTACTCAAGCTGGCATAATTGCGTAATTTCAGTAATTTTGCATTAAAAGAGTAATGCACATTTGCTGAAATTACTCAGATTACTCCGGCGTTATTAACATTTTGCTTAGGCCGAGAATTAATCCACCCCAGCAGCAAGAGTACATTTAAAGAGAATGAGCATGAGCTTTCTCCCGCTAGGTATTCACGTTCTGTTGCATTTAATGCTATTTCTTATAGCAAAAAGCATCCTCATGTCCATTTTTGAGACAAGGGTTAATTTTGCACAGAACAATAGCACTAAATGCTGGAAACGAGTTAGGGAAATTTGACAGCAAGTGCACATTTAGCTCACTATTCATGTTCTCTTGCATTTAGCGCTTTGTCTAGACACAAAATGCATTCTTGTGTCTATTTTGGAAGTGAGGGAATATTTTTGCACTAAGAAAATAGTGTTTAATGCATAAGTAGTCTTATTGTGTATTAGTATGTGATCTCCAGAAATTTGGGGGTAATTCAATGTGATTATTCTACATGTAATTACGTAATTTACTCCCACTCCTATCGCTGTTGTTGGAAGTGTACATTCATAAAGTCAACAAGAAAAAGTGAATGACTAACTTCTTACTGTCCTTGATGGCAGCATATTGTAAAATGTTGGTACATGTCACTATAGGAAAAAGTAAATCAAAATAATTCATCCTTCATTCAAGCCTAAAACACAATGTAAAATTCATTACAATTGTCAATGTATAACAGGCGCTGAGCAAATTCCTATATGTGATTTCCAAATACAGCTCAAGTGGGTAAAATATTCAATCACATGAGCGCTGTTGGAGAGTGGGTTATTAGTATTGCATCCACTGGCAATAAGACCACTAACAAAATAAAGGGCTAGTGATATGTCTTAGAAAATTATTCCCATGCTCAAGATTTGGTAGCTTGGCTGCGAGCAGGCAGACTTCACTTCAAAGACAGGTTTGCAAAGCATTTAAAAAAAGTCCAATTGGTCGCACACTGCTCTACCTAACAGCGTGTTGCCCCAAAGAATTGTGGTCCCTGAAGTCAGCGTCGGCGGGTACGCCTATGCCCGAGTCTTGAGTGCAAGTAAGTGTAGCGTTAGCCATCCCTGGACACGTGTTTCGAGGTAGTTGCCTCTCGTCAGCAGGGAGTAGGTGAGTGTGTAGGGTTGCTGTGTAGGCTGCTAAAATAAATGTTATCAGGTAAAGTACCTCTCGTAGCGCGCAGGTGCGTCACCATGAGCTCGTCAACTCCACCGGCTCAAGGAGCCTGAATATTAACAAAAGTCCAATTGGTCGCACACTGCTCTACCTAACAGCGTGTTGCCCCAAAGAATTGTGGTCCCTGAAGTCAGCGTCGGCGGGTACGCCTATGCCCGAGTCTTGAGTGCAAGTAAGTGTAGCGTTAGCCATCCCTGGACAAGTGTTTCGAGGTAGTTGCCTCTCGTCAGCAGGGAGTAGGTGAGTGTGTAGGGTTGCTGTGTAGGCTGCTAAAATAAATGTTATCAGGTAAAGTACCTCTCGTAGCGCGCAGGTGCGTCACCATGAGCTCGCCAGCTCCACCGGCTCAAGGAGCCTGAATATTACCAAAAGTCCAATTGGTCGCACACTGCTCTACCTAACAGCGTGTTGCCCCAAAGAATTGTGGTCCCTGAAGTCAGCGTTGGCAGGTACGCCTATGCCCGAGTCTTGAGTGCAAGTAAGTGTAGCGTTAGCCATCCCTGGACACATGTTTCGAGGTAGTTGCCTCTCGTCAGCAGGGAGTAGGTGAGTGTGTAGGGTTGCTGTGTAGGCTGCTAAAATAAATGTTATCAGGTAAAGTACCTCTCGTAGCGTGCAGGTGCGTCACCATGAGCTCATCAGCTCCACCGGCTCAATGAGCCTGGATATTAACAAAAGTCCGATTGGTCGCACACTGCTCTACCTAACAGCGTGTTGCCCCAAAGAATTGTGGTCCCTGAAGTCAGCGTCGGCGGGTACCCCTATGCCCGAGTCTTGAGTGCAAGTAAGTGTAGCATTAGCCATCCCTGGACACGTGTTTCGAGGTAGTTGCCTCTCGTCAGCAGGGAGTTGGTGAGTGTGTAGGGTTGCTGTGTAGGCTGCTAAAATAAATGTTATCAGGTAAAGTACCTCTCGTAGCGCGCAGGTGCGTCACCATTTGCTCGTCAGCTCCACCGGCTCAAGGAGCCTGAATATTAACAAAAGTCCAATTGGTCGCACACTGCTCTACCTAACAGCGTGTTGCCCCAAAGAATTGTGGTCCCTGAAGTCAGCGTCGGCGGGTACGCCTATGCCCGAGTCTTGAGTGCAAGTAAGTGTAGCGTTAGCCATCCCTGGACATGTGTTTCGAGGTAGTTGCCTCTCGTCAGCAGGGAGTAGGTGAGTGTTTAGGGTTGCTGTGTATGCTGCTAAAATAAATGTTATCAGGTAAAGTACCTCTCGTAGCGCGCAGGTGCGTCACCATGAGCTCGTCAGCTCCACCGGCTCAAGAAGCCTGAATATTAACAAAAGTCCAATTGGTCGCGCACTGCTCTACCTAACAGCGTGTTGCCCCAAAGAATTGTGGTCCCTGAAGTCAGTGTCGGCGGGTACGTGGGTAGTTGGTAGTTGCCTCTCGTCAGCAGGGAGTAGGTGAGTGTGTAGGGTTGCTGTGTAGGCTGCTAAAATAAATGTTATCAAAGCATTTAAAACACCAATTCAGTAAATGATTGAGACACAACACATAATAAAAGTCCAACAACAATTTATAAAAATAAGAAATATTTTTATCTTTAAAGTGACACCAAAAAAAAACAACCTATGTAGGGAACCAGAGATATGAATTTTTATAGATTTAGCACTACATAGCACATAGAAACCTATTGCGCCTATTGGGACATCTGGTCGCACTAGACCGGGACAAAGTCAAAGTTTCAGGCTGACTGCGATAGAGTCCTGCATAGCTACCCCTCGCGGTAAGTCTCGTTCAAAATTTGTACCTTCTGACTTGGAAACTTTTCTGGAGCTTTTCTTCTCGGGATCCATCGAAGCTCTCAGCCAGTCCAAATTCAGTGAGGGTTTTCCAGCTTGCCTTGCAATGAGCTCCACGTCCTACTTATGGAAGTCAAGCACAGGAGCTTTCCAGCAGGATGTACCAGAGATTCAGGCCGGCTCACAGTTGAAGGTGGGCAGCTTGATTCTTAAGGTTGGTCTCCTACTGTACGTTTGGCCGTCAAACAAAATTACCAAGCTTTTTCTCGCGGGGTCCCTTGATGCTCTTCACCAGGCCGGATTTGGTGAGGGTTCGCCCGCTTGGGTTTTGATGAGCTCCCGGTAAAACTCTGGAATTCGAACCGCTGGAGCTTTTCAGTGGCACGAACCAGTACAGGAGGCCGGCTCACAGTTGAGGGTCGCTGACTTGGCTGGCCAGGTCGAGTTGGTCCACCTATGGAGCATTTTTCCTAAGTTGGTACAAAATTCTTCAAACATCTTGAACTTTTTCCTGAAGCTTCTTTGAGGGTCCCAAAGTGTCTAAAACTTACTCCAAAGGTCTGGAAGCACCAAGATGGCCCTTGAAAGTTTGGGACTTCAGTTCTCACAATCCACTTGGACAAAACCCTTACAAATCCACCGGTAGTACTCCAGGCTGGGGATTCTTGGTGGTGAGGGTCCAGGTGAGCTCTATTAACCTGTAGCTTGCATGATGTCCACTCTTTAGTCCTTTTGACGCAGGTTTGATCCACAGGGCTGTAGTTCCAGATTGTGCAGCAGGCACAGTCAGTCAGAGTGCAGAGCCAGGTTCGTGCAAATCAAACTTCCAGAATTGACCATTCTTCTTCCTTTAACTGCAAGCAGCAGCTCTTGGAGGCCCCACTCCTCTCAGATATGTATTCCAAGTTATCTGGGTAAAGCAGGAGGGCACTTCTGTCCAATGAGGTGCAGGGAAACACCCCAGATATGACCATATCCTCCAAAGTGTGGCATTATAGTTTCCCAGAGAGCACCATTTCTCCAAAATTCAACATGGCTGACTTTTCAGAGACAAGAGCTGGCTAAGCCCTGCTTCAGGATGGGTCATCTCCATATTGTCCTTCCCCCTGGCATCTGCTCATTCCTTTCCTTATCTTTCCATTTGGCTGGGTTCAAAGAATAGGGATGTAAATGAAAATGGCTTTTCCTGCATACAATATTGAAGATTACTGTTTACAACCCCTCCCTCTGCTCTGGTATTCATACGTACCTGAAGCCTGCCCTCCCAGAATGGCTAATCCACTTAGCTCTGACCAATCGGGGATAGACCACTTGAAGGCTAAATATTGTCTCACAGACAAGAAAGTCTTATAACTTCTTGTCTGTACATGTTAGCATAAATTCAACAATAATATAAGATTTTGCAATACCATATAGAAAGGTTTTAATATATATTTTTATGACTTCCTTTATGTTAGTCATTATTTAATAACTTCTTGCCGTTTCAACCTATATGGCTGGGGATCTGCAATGGGGAAAATAAACAAGGCAATTTCTCCACCATCAGGGCTTATAAAATATATTGTATAAGTTCCCTACCTATATCTACAGGACCCAACACCCCTGGAACACCAAGGGGAGACCTTAGGGGTTCTGAACATGCAAAAATATTGCAGATCCTCAGTCTACAATACTACCAGCACAAAAGATGATTTTGGGAAGCCCTTTAATACAATGCAAAGTGGGGAGTAAAATGTGCACTTTCACTAACCCCAAGGCATATAAAACTAATTTTATAAGGGTCCTCCTTATAAATACCTGATCCCCCAAGGGGACAACTAGGGTAGACCCTGGGGCTACCCAGTATGACAAAACATTGTAGTTTATTTATTTTTAAGTACCTCAAACACCAAAGTTGAGTGTTGGAACAATTTGCATTTTAAAAGCACTCCTGTAACACAGGGCTGCATTTAAACTGACCTCAGGCTTCAGCAGTGCACACATGCATGTGCAGAAAGGGCTGCTGGCCTCTGAACTGCCATGCCCTATTATATACTAGGGATTTAAAGGTAGCTTTGATCCCCCTGTCCTTATATAAGGAAAGTCATGCCAGTCACAGGGATACCCTAACCCATAGTGTACACTAGTGTATGTAGGTGTTTTCACCATATTCTAATTGTGTTTTTTCAGCATAGCAGTGTCCCTGAGCCCAGGGACACTCAGAGTCAGTTACCACCAGTACCAGTCAGCAAACAATCTGGGGGGGCACAGGATGACTTTGCAACAAGCTCATATATTGAAAGTGCAATAAAGAGCGGGGGGATCTATTTCACCGACATGCAAATCACACTTTTAGCACCAGCCTTGCTACGTACCAGGTAAATTAAATTACATTAATCTTCTGAATGTGCTGAACAATTTCAAATACATGATTTTCAAATAAAGTCTGAAAGATATTGCATCATGTGAGCGCATATATTGAAAGTGTTCTAAATGGTGGAATGTTAAATTTTCCCACCATCTAAATCACATTCATAGAAACAGATTGACCCATGTCAGGTAAGTTAAATTAAATTACTCGTCTGTATATTTCTCAGTCATTGTACAGTAAATCCCATCCCAGCGGACACACTGTATGTTTTTATTTAAGCATTGAAGGCACATGTTCTTAAAGCACAAGTATGAAAATAGGGACAAATCGTATACAATGTGTGGCCAAAAAGCATATTATATTATCAGGTTAAATCTTCCCAAACATAATGGAAAAGTAAAATATTATCTGTCCTCAAGAACATATCAAATCAAGCAGATTTTAAAGAAAATGTTAAGGGATGTCAGCAGCCGGCTTCACCATCTTTTGCTTCAACTAACAAGAGTCATACACTATCGCTTGTTTTCAAAAAGTGAAAAGAAAGCATGATTAAAAAATTGCTACAGAAAGACCCTGTCAATTCTGAAGTGAGATTAATAGACATTACGTCCATCTCCTAAATGTATTTTAAATTCCTGTTCAATATTCAAACCTGAGGGAAATTTTATCTTCAAATATAAAAATGTCTTGATCCCTCTCTTCTGCCACTCTTAGATTTAGGTTTTCTAGAAAATGTTTATAAGTGTCATGAATTTACACAATGTAATGGGAGATAAAAAATGTATTAATATTTTGACATCCCATAGGTGCTGGGGCACTCCCACGGTACCCAGAGAGCCACTCAAAGGGTCCCCAGGGAGTCCCATGTGGGGTATACCAGTTCTGCATCCGAATGGAGCACTGCTAGACCCATACACATTTTAAAAATAGTTAATTTTAGTAGAAAAGACAGTTTTTCTATTTAGCTTAAGCCTAGAACTTTTCTTGTAGGGACAATTAATGAGGATGTCTTGAGTTCCTATGTGAATAATCAGCATTTTTGGGTATCGTGGTAGCTAAAAAATGGTACAGAGCAACTTTTGACAGAAAATAAATACTTCTGATTGGTGCCATTTACAGGAACTTCCCACCCTTTCACCCTTATTTGGGATTAGCACTTAGGTGTGACCATATCTTCTGCTAGGCCCTCCTGATTTGTGTGCATTTTGCAATTTTTGGTGGAAGTCAACTTTCACAATGGCATCAAGAGAAGAGAGTGAAGAGATGGAAGAACAGCTGGAAGAGACTCCGATAACCAACGGAGTCCCTTGTCTAGCAGTTACTCTCATTCCCTACAGAGGAGAAAAAATGAGTCAGCAAAAAATGTCAACTGCCAATTATGTGACAAGGACTTCTCTTGGAGTGCTTCTGAGAAGTATTCCTATGGAATATTAGGCACGTGGAAGCTCATGCAGTCCTGCCATCCCTGACACTTCGCCCGAGCAGAGAGGTGCCGTGATGCTGAAGATGCATCTATATCTACCTCTGGACCTTTCTTTGCACATGGGGACACTGTCCTATCTCATGTGTTCCAGTGACACGCAGAAACCAACCGTGCTTACCAGCACAGGATCATTTAGTAAGGCAAATGCAAAAAGGTTGGGGTCGCAAAAGAGCAGACCATCTCGATCAGCGGCAATTTGTGCTCAGTGCAGAAGGGAAGAAGTCGATTTTTTCTGTTACATTTCCAAGTTTAGCTGCCCTTTTTTAAGTTGAATCCCGTAAAAAATTGGGAAAATTGGAAAATAAATCAAAAAGTTTTGAAAATTGGAAATAACGGCTGTGTTTGAAAAGTGCCTTTTTGGTTTAAAAAATAAACATTTAAGGTTGTTTGCCATGTGTGTCTTTTCATGCTAGTGTATAATGTATTATAGTGTATAATGATAGTCTGCTATACCAGTCTTTACATAATAATAAAAGCTAAGTCTATTGTTATAATTGTAAGTAAAAAGCACACTCTTATAACAATGGATATCTGATAATTTACAAAGATTTTGCTTGAATTTTATGTTTCTTTTTTAATGCAGACCCAATACAAAATTTAGGTTTGTATTTATAAACAAACACAAATCGTGATTTATGTTGGTTTGTAACCAAAAGTAATGCAACACAGTGTGATGCTCTGTCTTGAATTACTTTTTGTCAAGGAGCTGTTCCATGGGTGGTGGATGAGCGTTCCTGTGCATCCAAAAATAGATATGGATGTGAATTCGTATCCACAAAGACTTGCAGACATGGATTTGCATCAAAATCCTAACCCTCTCTGAAGTAGGCATGACAATTTTTTTTATTTCTGTTTATTTTTTTCCCTTTGCATGTTTTCTGTATTCTATATCGCACATTCGAAGAGCATAGCTTTTTTCAGGGAAAAGGCTTAACCATCTATGGGTACTTGGGTGTCTAAAGTGAGTGGGCACTTTGTAGAGTTCTGCTCAGGGACATCACTGTGTGTAGTATGGACTTGGCCGCCTAAGGGGGCTAGGGTGTCTACAGGGAGTGAGCTTTCCATGTAGAGTTGTGCATATGGCGGATATTGTGCATAGTATGTGCATGACCAACTAAGGGGACCTGGGCTTCTGGAGAGAGTGGACTCTCCATGAAGAGTTCTGCATAGAGCAAAGGCTGTGCACAGTAGTGGCTTGGCCACTTCACCTAAGGGGGCTTAAGTGTCTCAAGGAAGTGGGCTCGCTATAAAGGCTTGTTCACAGACCTAGGTTAGGACTGTATGCAATGGGGGCTTGGCCACTTAGAGGGCTTGGGTGTTGGGAGGGAGGGAGCTCTCCATGAAGAGTTGTGCACAGGGCGAAGGTGACCATAGTAGGGGCTTGGTCATTCATGTCTGCTTGACTACCCACGAGTGATCAGCTGCCTGCAAAGGATTCGGAAAATGGTGAAGGACATGCATAGTTGGGGCTTGATGAACTAATTGCACTTTTGTGTCTAAATGGAGTGGACTCTCTGTAATGAGTACTGCACAGGGCAAATAATGTGCATAGTAGGGTTTGAACTCTAAGGGAGCTTGGGTGTCTAGATGGAGGGGGCCCTCCTTGAAGCGATGTACACTAAGTGAAGGCTGTGTATAGTAGGGGCTTGGCAACCAAAAGGTGCTGGGGGTCTGAAGGGAGTGGGCTCTTAATGGGGGAGTTGTGCAAAGGGTGAAGGCTGTTCATATGAGATACTTTGGTACCTAATACTATTTGGGTGCCTAGAGGGAGTTGGCTCTCTGTGAAGAGTTATGCACAGGGAAAATATTTTTTGTAGTAGGGGTTTGACCACCTAAGGAGACTTGGGAATCTGGAGGGAGTGGGCTCTCTTGAACAGTTTTGAACAGAGTGAACACTGGGTGTATGAGGGTCTTTGGCACATAATGTGGCTTCAGTGTCTGAAGGTAATAGAATCTCCATGAAGGTTTGTGCAGATTCCGAAGAGTGTGGGTAGTAGGGACTTTGCCACCTAATGGGGCTTGTGTGTCTAGAGGGACTGGACTACAGTCTCATTATTATATATAGGAACATATGTATATGTAGTTTATGCTTTACCTAATTCTGTACCATTTGGTACTTATTTAATTTTTCAGATGTGATACTGGTTTGTAGAGTAAATTGAACATGGGTATGGTCGATGATGTCGTCAGTAATGCCATCAATGATGTCATTTGAGATTTTGTCAGTGATGTCATCAATCATGTTTTTGAATGTGTCATGAGTAATGTAGTATATGAGGTTAATAAGCAGTGCATGCCTGCGGCCATGCACTGCTAGAGTCCACTGTCCACAAAGATCCAAGCCCAATTAGGTGTAAAGTCCCTACTAAGCAGAGTCTGTGCTCAGTGTGCATATTGTGCATAGCGCCGCACTCTCTCTAGGCACCCAAGTCACTTAGGTGTGCAAGCCCCCACAATGTACAGCCTCTTCGCCATTCTTCATGGAAAGCCCATTTTCTCCAGACAAATTTGCCCAATTAGGTGGGTGAGCCACTACTATACAGAGGCTGTATGCTCTGTGCTGCTCTTCATAAAGATCTACTCCTATCACATACTCAAGGCTCCTTACATAGCAAAGGGCCTACTAGTAATATTTTACCTTCATAAAAAAACCACTAGAAACTGCTTCACGCAAAAAAAAACCACTTAGAATTTCACTGAAAAAAACAAAGGTTACAGTGACGTTATAGTTAGATTAATATGTCAGCTAAACCGTTGTCTCAAATCGTTTTTCCAATCTCCCTCTTGTTTTTGTCTCTATGACATACTCTTTCAAGACACGGTTGAAACTTTCCACCTGACCATTCTCATGTGCTTCAAGTAATGCAGCGGTAACATGTTTAATGCCATAATGCCTGAAAAATGCTTCAATTGCAGAATATGTTACACACCATTGTCAGTAAGCAACACAGATGGACACCCCTCACTGGTAAATACCTATTTGAAAAATTCTGTGACCACACTAGTAGAAGTCTGTGATACAAACTTCACCTCTGGCCATTTGGAATGATAATCTATCATGACTAAAGCAAAACGAACGTCCATGGGCAGAAAATTAAATAGGTCAAAAATATCAAAAGCTACCATTTGCCAGGGATGTTCCAGCCACTCCACTGTTCTCCAAGGAGCAGCACTGACCTTTAGCACCCTCTCAATATTTGCAAACGGCTCACATTCCCTGTCAGGGGAGAAAAAATGAGTCGGCAAAAAATGTCCTGTCCACCATCCTGTCCACCCCAGGCAACCGAAAATAATGATGCACAACGCGCTTCATGGTGGACATTCCTGGATGTCCTTTATTGGCCAACCTTAGAATTATCTTCTATACACCTCTGGGGGAATGCATTTCCCTTCCTTGAACATTAATTCTCCTTTCACTTCCAATTCATCAGCAACTTTGTACATGGATAAGCACTCCGACTCACTTCCTTCCATTTGGTCCAACATTCCAACACATATTTTTTTATAGCCTGCCAAATCTCATCGGACCTTTCACTCTCTTTCCACACTTCTTCTGAAATCTCCTGAAATTCCTTGGACACTATGTCCCTTATAGTAGCAACCATTTCACACTCAACCACAATACAGCCTTCTGTCCCCTACTGGCATTTTTTTTTCCAGGAACACGTTCTATCCTAAAACTATACTCTTGTAACTTTGATGTAAGTCTGGCTATTTGCGCTATCGACGAAGAGCTTAGGATCCGTCCTCAACAAGAATTTGCTGCCCCATACATAATTTCTGAAATGTTCCATGGACCAGACGAAAGCTAATAGTTCCCTTTCGATCACCACATACCTATGTTCAGTTTCACTCAAAATGTGAGATGAAAATGCCACATTCCATCTTCCTAGCCACTCTTTTGGTACTATACACCACCCACACCATACATACTCGCATCCACTGTGATCACACACTTTTAGTGTGGATGCTCCCACAATCTCCTGTTTTATTTGCACAAATACCGCCTATTGTTTGTCCATTGTTTGTCGCAGTTTAGTAGTTGTAAAGTTAGGAGTCCTAACCTTAGGACTCCTAAACTGAGAAAAATCCTAATTTTAAGTATTTCGGTATTCACAGAAGTCATTTAGGAGTCCTAAAGTTAGGAGTCCTAAACTTAGGACTACTAAATTGAGAAAAATCCTAATTTTAAGACTTTCGGTATTCACAGAAGGCATTTAGGAGTCCTAAAGTTAGGAGTCCTAACTATACTACTACTAAACTGAGAAAAATCCTAATTTTAAGACTTTCGGTATTCACAGAAGGCATTTAGGAGTCCTAACCTTAGGACTCCTAAACTGAGAAAAATCCTAATTTTAAGTTTTTCGGTATTCACAGAAGGCATTTAGGAGTCCTAAAGTTAGGAGTCCTAAATTTAGGACTACTAAATTGAGAAAAATCCTAATTTTAAGACTTTCGGTGTTCACAGAAGGCATTTAGGAGTCCTAAAGTTAGGAGTCCTAACTATACTACTACTAAACTGAGAAAAATCCTAATTTTAAGACTTTCGGTATTCACAGAAGGCATTTAGGAGTCCTAAACTTAGGACTCCTAACTTCTGTGAATACCGAAATGAGTAAGTGCCTTCTGTGAATACCAAAATGAGTAAGTGCCTTCTGTGAATACCAAAATGGTAGTAAGTTTAGGATTTTGTCTTAAGTTAGTTCTGTGAATCGGGCCCTCTATGTCCAACACATTACATGGTATTACCTGTCTGGCATTTTTGCACTATTTTTTGGCATAAAGTGTGACTTGGCGTAAGAACACATTGAGGGCTAAAAATCATAGAGAAAAATTGAGCATGATGCGAACAACTGCTGTTAGTGTTCTGTTCATACAAGTTGGTCCAGTGCTCTTGCGATAGGATTTTAAAGTATTATTCAAAATACTGAAAACTATGCGATTCGATTCAGATTCAGAAATACTTTATTTCCAAGAAATACATTCTAAGAAATATTACACACATTTCGAATTCCTAAAATTGAGATTATACCGGCGTAAATTACATTTTGCCCTTGCCGAACTCATACTGGAGCTATAGCTGCCATTATACTGTAAATACTTAAAAAAATTACTGAACAGTGGGAAGAGGTGCATGGATGTCAATTAGGGCTCACAGGGGTGGCATATGTTTTGCTACCCTGAACTCAGGGATCATATTTACCATCTGAAATTTCTATTTTTGGAGCTTTCCCCTATGCCCTGATCAAAAATAGGCGGTTATTTAGGGAATAAAGGAGGAACAAGTGGTCAAACGTTTGAGACCATCATTGTTATATGGGAAAGTGATGTCACATCTGTTACCCATATTGGGGAATGGACATACATATGGTGCCTGCATCTCTGTGTCTGTGACTAAGATATCTACAGAAGACAGACTAAGATAGAGGGAGAATAGCATCTGACAATTTTATAAATGGAAAGCCAGATGTAGCATGACTTCTTTTTAACTATGCACGTCAGATGTATTTAACTATAATAACTAAAAAGAATAGACAGTTTCATGTTTAGTTATCTGCATTTTGCCTTTACTAATAAAAATTTCTAATGAGATTTGTTATACTTCTCTCATATCTCCATCACTAGCGTCATTAATAACTACATTTTTTTTAGAAAGGGAGTCCTCCAAAAACATGAGTGCCACCATTCTAATTTACAGCAACCAATTAGAGCAAACAACTATAACTAATTGACTAATTAGATTTCACAGTATTTGCGAACTGTAATTTCAAATGAAAGGATGCTTGTATGGTGCTTGCACAGAGTACAGAAATAAAGTGTTTTGTTTGCCGCTGTTTTCTCATTGATAATGATGAAACAAATTAAAATTAGCAAGCTGTATGTATTTGAGTCGTCAGCATAATGGGTGTGCCAGCTATTTACTCTAAGGTGGCACCTAAACAAACAGAATAGTGTGTTTTTGGATTAGAGTGTTCTCTTGTTACAAACCAATATGTAGATTTTTGCTTAAGGAGTTTGATCTCATGGTAAAATCTAATAGATGAGAAATCTTGCTCTTGAGTTTTTAAAGATTTTTTTTTTAGCTATTTACGGCCAGTGCATGCAGGGCTGCTTCCCAATTTGGATTACATTCTATATCTCTTTGGGCCACAGGACTCAACATTTGTAATAGCGATTACCGAATTGCGATTTTCAGCGAATCGCAATTAGGTATTCGCTATTAGAAATGTATGAAACACCAAGAATTTCATACATCGATTCATAGGGGGTCGCAAATCGACTAACCTCATTAATATTAATGAAGTCGGTTGCAATTTGCGACCCCCAAGGATTTGCTAAAGTCATGGAGATGGCAGCCTGCTGGGGTCAGCAGACCACCATGTCCATGATTGCTTTTAAATAAAGCAATCTTTTTTTTTTTTTTTAGATGTAGCCCGTTTTCCTTAAAGGAAAACGGGTTGCGTTTTGAAAAACAAGAATTTGTACACTTTTCATTTTGTAAGAGCAGGCAGTGGTCCGTGGGACCACTGCCTGCTCTTAAAAAAGGTTTTTGCATACATTCACAAAGAGGAAGGGGTCCCTTAGGGACCCCTTCCCATTTGTGAATGGGTTACGACCAACTTGAAGCTGGTGGTAAATGCATCTGTTTTGTGACAGCATTCACTGGTCACAAAACATTCATACATACCTCAGCGATTCGGTATTTGGAAGGGACGCCCTAAACACGCCCCTTCTATATACCAAATCCCAAACCCATTTTACGATTCGGTAATAGGTTACACAATCTCAAAATAGGGTTTGATACATGTGAAAAGCATTTTTTGCGAGGCAAACGGGCCGATTCTGAGAATTGGGCCATTTGCAAATGCAAAAATGCTTGCTACAACTAGCCCTTTTTCTTACCCCCCCTCCCCCAGGCTGCTTTCCAGGTGTTCTACTGTGAATGTTTATGAATATAAAAAAAATGCTAAAATACATCATGTTGGAGATGTAAATGTCTGCTCATAGATTTTGTCCTGAAAAGAATCCTATGTTTCTCATTTAATATAAAATTCTTCTCTTCTGATGGCACTTAAATCATCTGGGCCGCCGAAAGAAAGCATTAAATAGAGCATAAAGGCCTTTGAGCACTCTAGAACTTTACATAGAACACTGTACAAAGCACAAAATAATAGGCAATAACCTAAGCAACAAGTGTAAAGACCAAATGTAAAAACAAATATCTGTAAGACTAGGCCAAAACAACGTACACGTATGATGTAGGATCCAAGAAAGCAGGAAGCAAAATACATAAGGTTTACACAAAAAATAGGCAAGTGGTTAAAATACATTTGCATTACAAAAGTGATCTCCCTTGATAAGATTGTAACCATCTATGGAAATTTTAAACACTAACTCTTCACCACAGACAGTATCAACCGGCTCACACCCACGAACACAAATGTCAAACACCCACTCGCCCACTGGGAACCCCTCACCACACTAAACGCTACGGCCATCATCAACTCCGTGCACTCCAGGGTGCCCACTGATCCATGCCCCACCACTTCTTTTACTTTGGAAACAAGACAATCAGTGACAAGCTCAGGAAGGCCCTGAACACATCCATCACCGCTGCCCCCTTCCTGGAGGAATTGAAACATGCAGAAGTGAGGCCCCTCCAGAATAAACCACCTGCTGACCTGACCGATCTGAAGAACAACCGGCCCAACTCACTACTCCCCTACCAATCAAAAGGTTTTGAGAAAGCCATCAACTGGCAACTCACCCAACACCTAGATGTCCTCAACCTCCTGGACCCCTCCCAATCGGGTTTTTGAACCGCCCACAGCACTGATACAGCCAGATTGTAGCCACCAACAACATCAGTGCCCTATTGGACCATGGGGAAACAGCAGCACTCCTCCTCCTGGACCCGCATTTGACACTGTCTCTTACCACACCCTGATCAACAGAATCCACCACATCAGGATTCAAGGAAATGCCCTCAAATGGAACGCCTCATACCTCTCCGGCAGAACCCAAAAGACCTGACTCCCGCCGTTCAACTCAGAGCCAAAGAAGATCATCTGCGGGGTCCCCTAGGTTCCTTCCCTCAGCCCTACTCTCTTCAACACTTACATGACCCCCCTGGCAAACACCATCAGATCTCACAGACTCAACATCCTCTCCTACACAGACCACACACAGTTCATCCTCTCCCTCTCCAAAGAACCCCCACCACAAAAGCCAAGTTCTACTGATGCATCATGAACTTTGCAGACTGGATGAAGGACAACTGTCTTAAACTCAACTTGGAGAAAATAGAAGTCCTTGTCTTTGGGAACGGCACCTCACTTTGGGATGGCTTATAGTGGCCTGTGTTGCTTGCTACACTCCTGACCCAATACACCACGCCCTCAACTTTGGCATCATCTTGGATAACAAGCTAGTCATGAAGAAACTAGTCAACACAGTCTCTTCCGCTCTGCTTCAACACCCTTTGCATGAACCACAATATCTTCAGGTGGCTCCAGTTAAACACCAGAAGAATTGTCTAGCAGGCCCGCAACATCAGCAGACTGGATTACGGAAACACACTCTATGTAGGAATCACTGCACGCCTTCGGAAGGGATTCCACACAATACAGATCGCAACGGCAAATGTTATACTCGACCTCCCTAGAACGACCCACATCACACCCCACCTCAGAAATCTACGCTGGCTCCTGATTCAGAAAAAGATTCCAGTTGCTGACCTACACCTAAATAGCCCTGCACAATGAAGGACCAGCATACATCACCAACTACCTAAACTTCCACCAACCATCCAGACACCTCAGTTCCACCACCTTTATCATCACAGACACCCCACAGATCTGTCAAACCAACAGAGGAGGATGCTCCTTCTCACACATGGCAGCCAAGGCTTAGAACAACCTCCAGCTGCACCTCAGAACTGCACCATCACTCCAATACTTCGGAAGAGACCTAAAGATCTAGGGGGCAGATTTACAATAACTGGCGCATCCCTGCATATTAGCAGGGATGCACCAGTTATTGTGCGTCACGGCTCCGCCACCATGGATGCACCACATTTACAATGCGGCGCACCATGGGGCAAAAAACGGACAGATGTGTGACGCATCTGTGCCGTAAAGGCAGAGCATTGCTGGAGTTGCGTCACAAGCGCAACGCAGATCCAGCAAGGCTCTGAGGTGCCCTATCTTCACAATGCTGCGTCAATCCTTACGCCTGCTTCAAGCAGGCGCAGGGTTTTGACGCAGCATGGGCTCAAAAGTGACTGAGTGAAATCTTGTAGATTTCACTCAGCCACTTTTAGGAGGCGTTCCTGCGACGGAACGCCCCCCCTGCGCAGGAACGCCTATTTCTGACGCAGGGCTTTACAACGTGACGCATCTCCCAGATGCGTCACGTTGTAAATACCCCGCTGCATGGCACTGGTTTTGCACTGCCGCTGCGTCACAAAAGTGACGCAACGGCAGTGTAAAAGAGGCGCAAGGGGCTTGTAAATCTGCCCCCTAGTTGTTTAATAACCTACCTCCACGCAGCAACTACGGGTCCAGCACCTTGAGACCTTCACTGGTGAGTAGCTGCACTTTACAAATGACTGATTGATTGACTGATCTTAATGATCTACAATAAATGCAAAGCTCCAAGCTTCATAAAATGTAATGACATAGATGGAGGAGGAAAGCAACTGTTTTAGCTCTTTAAGTCTGATTTTGACAGCACAGTTATCAATCCAACCTATTGCATACACTATTTATAGAGCGAGCATTGGTTCTGACCCCTTAAACTAGTCAACTAGTGGGTTTTTCAACCACTCTCTTACTGTCATCGATTGGAGACTGTGTCAATCACACCTTTTCTCAACACGGAGGAGTATTTCTTTCTTACCTGATGATATTTAGGGGGATATTATCAACAAAATGTGCTAAATATCGCTAAGCGCGTTTAGCGCATTATTTTTTTTCGCCGTCTATCGCTGGTTCACATCGCATCATTAGCGGCCTATAATCAAGGCGCCACTAAGATGCGATGTGAAAGCCAGCGATAGCAGGTTTGGCGGGAGAAATCCTGCAATAAACCCAGTGCGATAAAAAAAAGCTTGCTAATAGGCATTCGTGGTCGTAACCTGACTATTCACCTCCCATGTAATGTATGGCTAAGTCATATTTCATTTAGGCATTAGGGAAATACAATAAACGCGCTTAGCGCACTTGTTTTTATTGCGTCGCTGGATTCGGGCCGCATTGATAATAGGGCGATGTTGTGTTAGCGACCATTTTCATGGCCTTTAAGTCAGGAACTCCTACCTTGCATGTCATTAGCGATGACATGCAAGGCGTAATTGAAAACGGTTGCGAACATTATCAAGCAAGCGCTAAAGCAGTTTAGCGCTTGCTTGATAATAGTGCGATAGAATTATCGCCACTTTTCGCCCAAAAACGGACGCTAAAAGTGGCGATAAGTTTATAGCAAGACCCTGATGATATTCCCCTTAGTTAGTAATGGATGCATGAGGAATATTTCCAAATTAATTATATTTGTCTCTGCTGTTCATACCCATCCCTTCCAATGTCCTTTTGTATGTACACTCATCATTACTCCATCCCACTGCTCCCCAGATTGCATAATCCTCCATTTGGTAAATTCATATAGTTTTTCATTCTCCAGCATGGTCTTAAAAACACTGTAATAATGGACTCTAATGTTAGAGATGTTCTTTGATTGAAGGTGATATTACTGGGGTACCAATGTATGCTAGTAAAGCAATGCACTGTGTGCATTATATAATGAGTTAATTGAGGGGCTCTGACAGTTATGTAGAGAGGAATAAGGGAAATAAAGTTACAGAAGGGTGCAAAGGAATCTGGCCAAATATAGAAAAGGGAGTGTGAAAGAGGTAAATATGAACTTTTAAAAGGGAAGGAAATGTTGAGAAGATGTACACAAGTGGGTAAAATTATTTTTCTAGACAGTGCCTGTAAGTAGCTGGGGAATGAGGAGAGATGGAGATACCCTGGAAGGTGTTCAGGTGATGATGGACATTTATGGGAAAGAGATAACTTATTATGGAGACAAAAAAATACATTGGGAAAAGGAGGGCATAGCTCTGAATGGATAGAATCATAGGCTTCACATCAATAGAAGTTGGTGTAGGAAGGAGTGGAAATGAACTGCCTATCAAAGGAGAATGTAAGTCCTTCATAGACTGCATAAAAGTCAAGAAGTAGAAGTCAAATATTTTAAAGTTATCAGCAGATGTTTGAGTCATGATTGTCCCATTATTGTAGGTGGAAGCCGAAACTTTAGCTGTGATGGATGATTATGAGGTACTTTATGTCCATAGCAATATCTTAGACCTACAGGAGTTATTTGGATAAAATATCAGTCTAAGGAGATGTATTATGAAAGAAGAGCTTAAGATCCATTTTTACGCTTCCAGTTCTAGCACTGGGGTATTTGTCCATAATTAGGGCCATATGTACAAAGCTTTTTTATGTTCGCAAACGGGCCAATTCGCAGAATCGGCCCAATTGATATCATAAAAAGGCTTTTTAAAACGTACAAAGCCCTATTTGCGATTCGGTAAGCTACTTCCAAATCGCAAATTGGGTTTGGGATTTGGTATACGAAGGGGCATGTTTAGGACGTTCCTTCCTAATACCAAATCACAGTAGTATGTGTAAATGTTTTGTGATGAAATGCAGTAGCAAAACATTATCATTTTACTGCCTACTTCAAGCAGGTGGCAACCCATTCACAAATGGGAAGGTGCCCCCAAGGGATCCTATCCCCTTTGTGATGTTTGCATAAACATTTGTTAAGAGCAGGAAGTGGTCCTACGGACCACTGCCTATACTTTAAAAATGAAAAGAACACTTTTCTTTTTTTTTTTAAAGGCATACAGTTTTTCTTTAATGAAAAAGCGGCTGCATTAAAGAACAGATTGCTTTATTGAAAAAGCGATTACAGACATGGTGGTCTGCTGACCACAGCAAGCCACCATCCATGTGATTTTTGTAATTACCAATGGGTCGCAAACCGAGACCTACCTCATTAATATCATGAGGAAGATCTATTTGTGACCCACTGTGAAATACTAAATGTGTAAAACACACATTTGTACATGGGTGTTTGCGATGACCAAATAGCAAATCGCAAACATTCACTATTTTGTAATCACAAACAATTACCCATACACATCTGGCTCTTAGTATCTTAGGTTTCTATCTCATGAACCTTTGTTTAAAATACTTTGCTACATGTTCGGAGTGATTTGGGGGATAGATGATCTTTACATGTTAGTGTAGATGCAATTATAGTGCAAGAGGAAGAATGTGAACTAAAAGTTGGAAGTCTGTAGTGGTTGAGCCTTTTATAGATCAATTATTGTAGACACACCAGTGTAAGGTCTCAACCAATCCATAGAAACTTGAAAATAAGACTGAACTAAGTCAGAGAAAGCCATTGCCAAAGCTACAGGGATATCCAAACCACATAGGGAAGAGAGTAGGTACATCACTGGAAAACATTATCCAGTCACAAAATTATTTGAACACATTGTGCAAACAAATGAAAAAATAAAGCACACAACGAAGAGGGATAAGGGCAACATAGTACAAAGAAAATAACAAAAATAGAGTGTTGGAGGAGAAATTAATCACTGGCATAATTGTCCAAAGGCACATTTCTAAATAGCAAAGGATCACAAATCTACAATATTCTCAGTAAGTTTATAAAGCATAATGCAAATGTCAGAATGGTACAAGTTAATGGTATAGGTAAATAGATTATGGTAATTCCTGAAAATAACAAAGTTAAAAGGAGCAAACGGAGTCTTCTTGACCATCAAGTTTTTCCAGCAGGACCAAACAGGTAAGTTAACCAGCAATAAGCCAGACAAAAATTAGTTTTGCTTGAGAGTTTACTGTAGTTGACACAGGGACAGTATCCCTTTTTCAGTGTTTTGTAAGATACCCATTGGTGAAATATGTGAAACCATTCGTTTTTGAAAATTGGTAGGCCGCAATTCTTAGGGCAGATGGTTAGAGGAGGGCAAACAAAAAGACATTGATTATTGTCCACTTGGACTACTGCAATGCTCTGCTGGCATCTGCTAATGAGTCCCTTCTCAGCAGACTGCAGATTGTTCAAAATGTGGCCGCTCGCCTGGCCCTAAAAAAACACTCCTTTATTTAAACAGCTTCACTGGCTCCCTATCCAGCAGAGAATTAATTTCAAGCTCGGTTGTCTCACCCATAAAGCTCTCTATAGCACGAGCCCCAGCTACCTGGTGGATAAATTCAAAGTCTACTGTCCGAATCGTCATCTTAGATTGGAAGGGAAAAGGCTGTTAGTGGTCCTCTGGTTTAAGAAGCTTAGAACAGGCGGCAAAACTGTTGTCCATCTGGCATCGAAAGTTTGGAACACCCTACACGTGGACCTGCATAAATGCTCCAATCTTTTACATTTTAGGAAACTCCTGAAAACGGCATTATTCTATCTACACATGTTCGTCTGACTTTCCCGTTAAGATAGCGCGAAGATACCCCTCCGGGGGTGATTCCTGCGCTTTATAAATCCTATACATACATACATACATAAATACACACATGCATACATTAAATGAGTAAATCACAACAGACAATAAAAATCTAACACCAATTTATAAATATAGGAAATATTGTTATGATTAAAATGACACCAAAACAACAAAAGTCCAAAGTAGGGAACCAAAGAATTTAATGTGTAATGAATAAACACATTCTAGTGCTTAAAAGCCAAAAGTGCCAACTTGGGACATAAGGTCGTGTTAGTCTGGGTCGAAGTCAAAGTTTCAGGCCCACCACGATGGAGTGTGGGTCAGATATAATGAGCGATAGAGCCCAGTCAAGATTTTACCTTCTGACGTAGTCACTTTGTTGTTTTTCTCTTAATGTCGAGCAGGTCTCCTCGGTAGGCTGAGTTTGGGTTCAACAACTGCCGCTTGCTTCAGCGGGATGCCTCTGTCAATTCATGGAAATCTCATAGACGGCGAAAAACTAAGAAGCTCCAGCAGGGCAAATCTGAATTGCAGGCCGGGTCATAGTGCAACGTCCTCAGCTTGACTCTCAAAGACGGGCTGGTCAACATATGAAACTTTTTGGTCAAAATGTTCAAAATGACCCCAAACTTCTGAAGACTCCTCTAAAAGGTCCTTTTGGGTTCTTGATGGGTCTACAACACCAGCCAAAGTTCCAGAAGTTCTGAGTTGCTCCTTGGAGAGTTGGGACTACAGTTCCCGCAATGCACCAGACCAAATCCTTTAAAGTCCAGCTGAAGGGGGTCAGCTGGTTTCTTCTTTGTGGAGCTGATGCAGGTGGAGCTCTTTTAACCTGTTGGTTTCAGGGAGTCCACTCCTTAAACGTTTAGTGCAAGGCAAATTCCAGCTTTTGCTGTGGTTTCAAAGTGTGTAGCAGGTGCAGTCATTCAGAGTGTAATTCTCTAGGTGCAGGCCAGGGATTCCATTTGGGCAGGCCTTATTCTTCTTGTTTCTTCAGGCAGGGATCTCAGTTGCTGGGCAGCTCTCCCATATTCATCCAGACATCTGGATCAATGTGGGGCAAGGTGCCACCCTCGATGACTTCCCTGAATTGTGGCAAAACTTTGTCCCAGAAAGGACTGTTCTTTAAAATACAAAATGGAGAAAATCTCTCCTGGAGCTTAAGGTCTCGCTAACCCAACCTAAAGGGGTGGCTCTCTGCTAATTAAATTACAGGAGCTCCCATCTGGCTAGGGGTACAGGAAGTAGGGGGGCCTGGGTCCTGTCCTAAGTATCATTCCCTCTTTAAAGACCAGTTTGGCTACCCATCCCCTTTCCAGCCTTTTGCTCTCAAACTTGCAGATCTCCTCCCACCAGATGTCTCTTTGTATCCTTTCAGGCCAATTCACACCTCATCAGAGCAGCTTGTCTCAGCCTTTCAAAGGTCGGTCAATCAGGAGAGGCTACTATAGAGCTGGAATTAGGCACATCCGAAAAGTGAGTTCTATAACTTATTTTCTGTTATAGTTATAATTATTCTAAACTTGGGAGGTTGTTGGGTTTATTCTAACTATTATTTAGACACTTTGAAATTTCCGTTTAGCTCACTCCTGTCAATAGTTAGACTTTATTAAAATTATTAAAGCCTTCCCATGTTAGCCTATGGCACTAATGTGTTGCAATGAGGAAAAACACAATCTGCAGTTTTTCTCTCACAAGGGCATATACAACATATTTTACAATGTCCCTGCTTATAGATACAAGGCACTGTACCCCTGGGGCATCTAGGGGAGACCTAAGGGATGGCTTATATGTACACAATAAGGTAGTTTAAGACTTTGAAAGTGCCTTTAATTCCAAAGTCGAATGTGTATATAATTTTATTTTAAGAGCAGCCTGTAAAGCAGGCCTGAATTTTAAAATGACAGCAGGCAACACAGCAGTGCATTAAATCTACTGGGCCTCTAAACCTACATGCCCTACCATATACTAGGGGCTTACAGGTAGGTTGTCTAACCAATTGTGATTACACCTAATTATCATATACCTTTTAGAAAGAGCACTGGCCCTGGGCCTGGTTAGTAGAGCCCAGGGCTCAATCAGAGTCAGTAACCACAAGTATCAGTCAAAACGTGGGGGTGATCAGGGCAAAAAAGATGACTTTCTCACATAGCCCCCCCCCAGACAAAAGGTGATGAGTAACTAACCTACACCCTGGTAGTCTTCATCAGCTAAGTGGAAAAACTTGGAAAGTTCATCTGCATTGGCTATCCCAGGTCTGTGTACTGTTAAGTCCATCCCCTGTAGGAAAATAGACCACCTCAACAGTTAAGGATTGGAAGCGAGTATCAAGCTGGTATGGCCTCAGTTTCTTCAGGGACAAGATCATAGCAAAGGATTCTCTCTCGATGGCACTCGATCTTTGTTCTCTTGGGAGTAGTAGCCTGCTAATGAAGGCAACTGGCGGACCTAGGCCCCACTCATTTACTTGTGCCAACACTACCCTATCCCTTGTTCTGAAGCATCTTCTAAACCTCAAATTCCTTTGTGTAGTCGTTTATGTAGTCTGGGGCCAGTAACACTGGTGCTGAACACATAGCCGTTTTCAGAGTGTCAAAGGCCCTCTGACACTCTGGGGTCTAAATGACTTTCTTAGGCTGCTTTTTAGAAGTGAGTTTTATCAGAGGAGTCACAATGGTCCCAGAGTTTTAAAGAAATCTTCTAGAGTACCCAGACAGACCAAGGAATGCACTGACACGTGTCTGGGTTGTAGGAGCTACCCAATCCACAATAGTTTGTATGCTAGGTTATACTGAACTCTGCCCTATCTGGCACATACTGGCCCTGATAGTTAGGCATGCCTGTTGCAGGGCCTGACACACTACCTTCAGGTGGTCCAGGTGATCCAACACGTAGAACTGTACACAGCTATATCATCCATATAAGCTGCACTGTACTGTCTGGTCCAGCCCAAACAGGAACTTGTTCACCATCCTTTGGAAGGTGGCAGCGGCATTCTTTAAACCAAAGGGCATTACTTTGAACTGGTAATGTTCCTCTGGGGTGAAGAATGAGGACCAGTAGCCTGAGGTCAATGTAGTCAGGTATTTTGCAGCCCATAACCTATCAATGAGCTCAGCAGATCTAGGTATAGGGTGATCATTAGTTTTAGTGACTGCATTCAATCCTCTGTAGTCCACACATAACCTTAACTCCTTCTTTCCCCCTTGGACATTTGGTTTGGGTACCACCACCATTGGGTTGGCCAATGCACTATTAGAGGGCACAATTACTCCCAACTGGCTCTGACCTGGTCATACAACCTGCACAACTTATTTTGATAGGTAGACTCTCACCAGTGTCAACATCATGAATCCAAAAGTTGGTGATACCTGGTGTCAAAGAGAACAAACCTGCATACTGCTCCAGTACTGCTTGGAGTCCCTGTGTTACTGGTCAGTCAATTTGGGAGAGAGTACAACTCTCTCCACTGCCCCATCTTGAACATTGTGAGAGAGGAGGTCTGACACTGGCTAAGTCTCCTCCTCTCCTTCTTCATCAGTGACCATCAGCATGATCATGTCTGCCCTGTCTTGTTGGGGTTTCAACCTATTTACATGCAAGACCCTGTAGGGATTGCTGGAGGTGTTAAGGTCTACCAGGTAGGTAACCTCACCCTTCTTCTCTAGGAATCTCTAGGGCCCAGTCCATTTATCCTGAAAGGCCCTGGGAGGTGCAGGCTCCAACACCCATACCAATTGTGCTGGAGTGTACTCAGACATAGAAGCCTTTTGGTCGTATCAGAGCTTCATGAGCTTTTGGATGGCCTCCAGTTTCCTGCTTACATTGTACATGTACTCTGCCATGCGAGATCTAAGGCCTGGTTCATAGCCCATCACATTGCCCTTGGCTTCCTTGGGAGGCTTTCACCAAGATTCTCTCACCAAACACAATGGTCCTCTTACAGTATGCCCAAGAAACAATTCAAAAGAGCTGAAGTCATTCCCTTGTGTGGCACTTCCCTGTATGCAAATAGTAGGAATGGAAGGAAAATTTCCCATCTCCTCCTGAGTTTGTCCGTAAACCCATCATCATACCCTTCTGGGTCTTATTGAAACTTTCCACCAGACCATTAGTGTGTGGATGATATGGGGTTGTGAACTTGTAGGTATCACCACATTAATTTCACATTGCCTTTATATAGGCAGATATGAAATTCATACCTCTATCGGAGACCACCTCATTTGAGAAACCCACTCTGGTGAAGACACCAAATAGGGCCCTAGCCACTGAAAGTGCAGTGACTGTTCTGAGGGGTGCTGCTTCAGGATATCTTGTGGCATGGTCCACTACCACCAATAAATATCTGTTCCCTGAGACAGTTGGAAGGTCTAGACGACAAACAACGTCCACTCCCACACTTTCAAAGGGAGTCCCACCCACTGGCCTGACAGGTTACACAGGAGCTGCAAAACTCCTTTGCTTTGGCAGTCATGTTGGGCCAATAAAAATGGTTAACCAACTGGTTCCAAGTCTTATTTGGCACTTCTGGTGGACTACCGACCTCCTGATGGTCCCTTCCTTGAGGTCTCTGTCCACTGTATATAGGACTACATCATCTGAGAAGACTTTATGGAATCCACTGACTTCCCCTTTCTCATGCCTGGAGGCAGACTGCCTCAGGCCCTTAAGAGTGGGATGCCCTCTCTGTCCCTGACCCAACTGCTCTCGGGAGGGTTCACCAGCTCCTTGTAACTCTGCCAAGTCATTCAGATCTTGCAGGGGTGAAATCCTTACCTCAGAAGTCAGATCCTCCCCTTTAGGGTCAGATTCCTCCTGGGGTACGTGTCGAAGTTTCGACCTGGCTTATTGCATGGAGGGCAACTTTAAAGCCTCTAATTGATTACCCTCATGAATGACACTTGACTTCTTTGACATCAATTATATTGTCTATCAACACCACTCATGTGTATGAGTTGGTTTGGACCGGGGTTCTGGATACTCCTATGGGGCATTTCATTGACTTAGATGCTTTGTTGATTATCTGACTCCGCAGTGACATGCGGGTAGGTGACTTCATTTTTCTCCGCACCCCAAGTACCAGAGTTTTTCATTTTAAATTTTACCTCATACGCAATTTATTTATTGACAGACTACCCTCATTTGGGAGCTGTGATCTTTGAACACCAGGCGCTAGAAATAGGTCAGTAATTCATGCACCAACATCACACATCCATCAATTTCCCTTAACATGCGCCTGTTAATTTTGTGTTTATCCTCTGCGGTTGCCTCTCACATTCCCTTGACCTGAAGAAGACCTGTAAGCAGAGGCTTTAAAGTTGCCGTCTACGTAATAAGCCGGGTCAAAACGTCGACACGTACCCCCAACCGTGGGCCTGTACCACATGATACTACCCCGTCCGATCACCAGAATATGTTTCTCTGTGCTTACGAAAAAATTTACTATATATGATGACCAAAAAGATGCACTGTGGACAGGCCTAAAGACACTGGTGTATGTTTCACCAGTAGCCAGTGTTGATTGTAAACTGTGAAATTACTTTCTTTTATTTTTCTTTACTCTGAAGTCTCTCTCACCTTTAACTTCACACACAAGCACTATTTCATTGCACCCCTTACCTTGAGCAACCTTTCATTTTTTACTTACATTCGGTAATGTTTTTACCTCCCTTGTTTATTTGAGAATATATAAAACTAAGATTTCTACTATAAAAAAAGTTGGTGTTTTATCTCTTTCTCTGGTGCGCATTTTAAAGTGTTATGTTTGTTATGTATTTATTACTATGTGAGGATTTTTCAAGCATCTAAGCATATTTGATTTTTGAAAAATCTTTTCCTTGGTGTTCTCTAATGAGTCTGGGACCATTTGTTGTTTATATTATACTGGATTCAAGCTAGCCTGGCTGACGAGGGGTGTTACCCTGAAACCGGTCCCAGGATGCTTGTTTCCAGTACAGGGAAGACATGGCTTGGCAGATCGGGCTGGACTGTTCCAATGAGGCAAGGGGTGAAGACTGATTTGCATTTAGCTGGGTCTGAACTGAGGTGGCGAAGTGAGTTAAAGAATGATGATGTGACTGGGGGTGAGTGTCTGAAAAGTTTCAGCGCTCCGTCCATCATCTCCTTGTGTCAGATTCCTCCTGCACCTTTGTGCTGGCTCACAAGACCCAGTGCCCTTTCTCTTGTCATTGCCAGCATTTCATTTCTGCGCAGTTGGTGATCTGGTCACAGCACATACCCACTCATGGAGGCCCAGCATCCTTGCATAGACCATCCTCTACACCCCTAACCAGTTAGAAGCTTCAAGAATATTTCCCAGTAGACACTCTGCTGGGAGGGCAGGAGACACAACTACCTTCTTAGGACCTGTCACACCTCCCATTCCAAACTTACCATTGCCATGGGATGGAGTTTGGCTATGATGTCTGCATAGGTCACCCGGTGATACACACCAGGTATGATCTGCTCTGGAGAAAGCAGTTTCTCTGTGACCATTGTCACACTGGCTCCTGTATCTCTTGGAGCCTTAACCTCAGATCCATTGATTTTAGGGCTTTGCCTGCACCTCTCCATGCTAGATAAAGGCTAGGCGGCCAGGGCTGCAATTTCCACCACACCCAGGGAAAATAAGGTTGCCTCTGTGAAAACCTTCCCCATCTCTGGGACAATCTCCACCACCACACCTACACTAACAATCCCCTGGGACAGCCCACCAGTGGGGGGCTTCTTTATACAGATAGCATCTCCTCTTTTGTGTCCTGATTGATTACGGTTATAACACCTACCAACCTTTAAAGGGTCAAATAACTTTCATGAATTTACAGGGTCAAAAGCAGTGACTGTTTCATCACTTGGGTGAGGGAGCTTTACCCCCCCACCCGCTGCCGACTGTGATCTGCGCAAAAAATAAAATTCCAAAGTAAAGATTTCATTGCAATTTTATTTTTCTGATGTGCGCACTTGCAGCAGTGCCAGCCCTGAGCCCAGAGACATGCAGGACGTGTCCTCTGCTGCTGATTGGCAGTAGAACACAGGAGCAGTGGCTTGCTGGATGCTCCAAAGTGCGTATGCCACTTTGCAGCTCTCCGCCAAGATGTCTTAGACAGCTGGGTGGAGACCAAGCACAGGCCTACAGTGCCTGAAGGAGCATCCAACCAGCCCACTCCATCCAATCCTGGTGCTGCTCTTGCATCAGTTTTTTTATTTTAATTTACTAGGTAACAGTCCTGAAGTGCTTATGTTCACCCAGCAGATATCGTGCCTTATTTACCTGCATCAAGTAAGCATCCTCTGGCCACTTTAGAATCTCCGAAACAGTAATCTTAACCATTTATTTTCATTCATTCTTCGTGAAGAGAAGTGTATTGCTTTTTTGTACGGGTGTGTGGTTCTGATAGGTTGGCTCTGCATGTTCCTTGCCACATGGGAAGCGGTAGTCTTGTCACATTTTGAAATGCTCGGGAGGTTCCTTCCCCGCTTCAGCCTCCACACCAGAAGTTCAGAGAGTAGAATACTTGACATCTATAGCTTTGAAACAGAACACCGTGTGGTTTGCAGCAGTGATATGCTGGGTAGGCCCAAGCGTGGGCCAGGCCACAGGCCTTTACAAGTCTTCTCTTTGGAAAGAGACTGGCTGGCGGTACGCACAAATTACAATTACAAAGATGAATTGTGTGTACACCAGTGGCGGTTTGCCCGACTCACCACTCTCCATAGCTGGCAGCCACCACTGGTCAAAAGGCTTTCCCTGATATCTCCTCACCTTGAAGTTGGAGTGGCGCGGGCCCCCTCCTTGTGCAGGTTCTTGTTGGTCTTGTGAGGACTTTTTTTGATTTGTATCTTGTTTGTTCAGAGCTTTGCCCTGGTAGGGGACCTGTCCTCCTCTCTTTTGTTCACCCTCATGGTGTGGATTGGAAACCCTGGGTCTCACCCACTCATCAGCTGTCAGTTTCTGTGGCAGAAATATTCCATGGAGTATGCATAGTGAGTAATATCTGCTCTGTCTATCAGGTGAGCTTTCTGATGAAGCACATTTGTATATTCCTTTAATCCTGTTATTGAATTTAGTCTATAATTAAACCTGGAGGAGTGTGTTGTGAAATTGAAGAGTCTGAACTATTCACCAGTGCTGCATTATCTTACTATAAGTATCAAATATGCCTTGGCATTGATGGTTATTTAACTCTATTTAACTCCATGTAGGAATCACTGCACGCCTTCGGAAGGGATTCCACACAATACAGATCGCAACGGCAAATGTTATACTCGACCTCCCTAGAATGACCCACATAACACCCCACCTCAGAAATCTACGCTGGCTCCTGATTCAGAAAAAGATTCCAGTTGCTGACCTACACCTAAATAGCCCTGCACAATGAAGGACCAGCATACATCACCAACTACCTAAACTTCCACCAACCATCCAGACACCTCAGTTCCACCTCCTTTATCATCACAGACACCCCACAGATCTGTCAAACCAACAGAGGAGGATGCTCCTTCTCACACATGGCAGCCAAGGCTTAGAACAACCTCCAGGTGCACCTCAGAACTGCACCATCACTCCAATACTTCGGAAGAGACCTAAAGACCTAGGGGGCAGATTTACAATAACTGGCGCATCCCTGCATATTAGCAGGGATGCACCAGTTATTGTGAGTCACGGCTCCGCCACCATGGATGCACCGCATTTACAATGCGGCGCACCATGGGGCAAAAAACGGACAGATGCGTGATGCATCTGTGCCGTAAAGGCAGCGCATTGCTGGAGTTGCGTCACAAGCGCGACGCAGATCCAGCAAGGCTCTGAGGTGCCCTATCTTCACAATGCTGCGTCAATCCTTACGCCTGCTTCAAGCAGGCGCAGGGTTTTGACGCAGCATGGGCTCAAAAGTGACTGAGTGAAATCTTGTAGATTTCACTCAGCCACTTTTAGGAGGGGTTCCTGCGACGGAACACCCCCCCCCTGCGCAGGAATGCCTATTTCTGACGCAGGGCTTTACAACGTGACGCATCTCCCAGATGCATCACGTTGTAAATACCCCGCAGCATGGCACTGGTTTTGCACCGCCGCTGCGTCACAAAAGTGACGCAACGGCAGCGTAAAAGAGGCGCAAGGGGCTTGTAAATCTGCCCCCTAGTTGTTTAATAGCCTACCTCCAAGCAGCAACTACGGGTCCAGCACCTTGAGACCTTCACTGGTGAGTAGCTGCACTTTACAAATGACTGATTGATTGACTGATCTTAATGATCTACAATAAATGCAAAGCTCCAAGCTTCATAAAATGTAATGACATAGATGGAGGAGGAAAGCAACTGTTTTAGCTCTTTAAGTCTGATTTTGACAGCACAGTTATCAATCCAACCTATTGCATACACTATTTATAGAGCGAGCATTGGTTCAGACCCCTTAAACTAGTCAATTAGTGGGTTTTTCAACCACTCTCTTACTGTCATCGATTGGAGACTGTGTCAATCACACCTTTTCTCAACACGGAGGAGTATTTCTTTCTTACCTGATGATATTTAGGGGGATATTATCAACAAAATGTGCTAAATATCGCTAAGCGCGTTTAGCGCATTATTTTTTTTCGCCGTCTATCGCTGGTTCACATCGCATCATTAGCGGCCTATAATCAAGGCGCCGCTAAGATGCGATGTGAAAGCCAGCGATAGCAGGTTTGGCGGGAGAAATCCTGCAATAAACCCAGTGCGATAAAAAAAAGCTTGCTAATAGGCATTCGTGGTCGTAACCTGACTATTCACCTCCCATGTAATGTATGGCTAAGTCATATTTCATTTAGGCATTAGGGAAATACAATAAACGCGCTTAGCGCACTTGTTTTTATTGCGTCGCTGGATTCGGGCCGCATTGATAATAGGGCGATGTTGTGTTAGCGACCATTTTCATGGCCTTTAAGTCAGGAACTCCTACCTTGCATGTCATTAGCGATGACATGCAAGGCGTAATTGAAAACGGTTGCGAACATTATCAAGCAAGCGCTAAAGCAGTTTAGCGCTTGCTTGATAATAGTGCGATAGAATTATCGCCACTTTTCGCCTGAAAACGGACGCTAAAAGTGGCGATAAGTTTATAGCAAGACCCTGATGATATTCCCCTTAGTTAGTAATGGATGCATGAGGAATATTTCCAAATTAATGATATTTGTCTCTGCTGTTCATACCCATCCCTTCCAATGTCCTTTTGTATGTACACTCATCATTACTCCATCCCACTGCTCCCCAGATTGCATAATCCTCCATTTGGTAAATTCATATAGTTTTTCATTCTCCAGCATGGTCTTAAAAACACTGTAATAATGGATTCTAATGTTAGAGATGTTCTTTGATTGAAGGTGATATTACTGGGGTACCAATGTATGCTAGTAAAGCAATGCACTGTGTGCATTATATAATGAGTTGATTGAGGGGCTCTGTCAGTTATGTAGAGAGGAATAAGGGAAAGAAAGTTACAGAAGGGTGCAAAGGAATCTGGCCAAAACTTGCCATAGCAGATGAAGAAGGGTTGGGGAAGCTGTACTTACTGGCAGAATTGGAGTGGGTAATTTCAGGAAACAAAATAGCAGTAGAGGGGACATTGTTATGAATTAGAGGAGAAAGATTATTAACAGACGTGCAACTACTGTCAGCATTTTGAGGCGGAGAAAGCATTAGAATGAAGAAGGGAAAATATAGAAAAGGGAGTGTGAAAGAGGTAAATACGAACTTTTAAAAGGGAAGGAAATGTTGAGAAGATGTCACAAGTGGGTAAAATATTTTTTCTATACAGTGCCTGTAAGTAGCTGGGGAATGAGGAGAGATGGAGATACCCTGGAAGGTGTTCAGGTGATGATGTAAATTTATGGGAAAGAGATAACTTATTATGGAGACAAAAAAATACATTGGGAAAAGGAGGGCATAGCTCTGAATGGATAGAATCATAGGCTTCACATCAATAGAAGTTGGTGTAGGAAGGAGTGGAAATGAACTGCCATTCAAAGGAGAATGTAAGTCCTTCATAGACTGCATAAAAGTCAAGAAGTAGACGTCAAATATTTTAAAGTTATCAGCAGATGTTTGAATCATGATTGTCCCATTATTGTAGGTGGAAGTCAAAACGTTAGCTGTGATGGATGATTATGAGGTACTTTATGTCCATAGCAATATCTTAGACCTAAAGGAGATATTAAGTTATTTGGATAAAATATCAGTCTAATGAGATGTATTATGAAAGAAGAGCTTAAGATCCATTTTTACGCTTCCAGTTCTAGCACTGGGGTATTTGCCCATAATTAGGGCCATATGTACAAAGCTTTTTTATGTTCGCAAACGGGCCAATTCGCAGAATCGGCCCAATTGATATCATAAAAAGGCTTTTTAAAATGTACAAAGCGCTATTTGCGATTCGGTAAGCTACTTCCAAATCGCAAATTGGGTTTGCGATTTGGTATACGAAGGGGCATGTTTAGGACATTCCTTCCTAATACCAAGTCACAGTAGTATGTGTAAATGTTTTGTGATGAAATGCAGTAGCAAAACATTATCATTTTGCTGCCTACTTCAAGCATGTGGCAACCCATTCACAATTGGGAAGGGGCCCCCAAGGGATCCTATCCCCTTTGTGATGTTTGTATAAACATTTGTTAAGAGCAGGAAGTGGTCCTATGGACCACTGCCTATTCTTTAAAAATGAAAAGCACTTTTTTTTTTTTAAAAGGCATACAGTTTTTCTTTAATGAAAAAGCGGCTGCATTAAAGAAAAGATTGCTTTATTGAAAAAGCGATAACAGACATGGTGGTCTGCTGACCACAGCAAGCCACCATCCATGTGATTTTTGTAATTACCAATGGGTCACAAACCGAGACCTACCTCATTAATATCATGAGGTAGATCTATTTGTGATCCACTGTGAAATACTAAGGTGCTGATTAGGATCCTGGAAACATTTTTCCCGTACGACTCGTATCCGGTCTTTTTACCGTACGAATCGTACAAGTGGCGTACAAACTGCCAAGTATGATTCACATGGGAAAAACTCCATACGAATCGCATTGGGAATAATTCCCCACACGTCCTCGGGTCGGAAAATGTGTCCGACACGTCCCCGGACGATTTACCGTACAAACGTGAAAAGTGAAGTCCGACCGCGCAAGTACGATCCATCCCTTGCGTCCGAATTCACAACCGTATGGAAAAGACACCGTCCGCACTGAACTCTCATAGCAACCATAGAGACATGTGCCACATACGTGCCGAACACCCCCCCAGCCCCCGTATGTACGCGCCGAACCACCCCCCCAGCCCCCGTATGTACATGCCGAACCCCCCGTGTATGTACACCCGTGTACGTACGAGTCGTACCCCCACCCGTGTATGTACACCCGTGTACGTACGAGTCGTACCCCCACCCATGTATGTACACCTGTGTATGTACGAGTCAAACACCCCGTGTATGTACACCCGTGTACGTACGAGTCGAACCCCCCCGTGTATGTACACCCATGTACGTATGAGTCGTACCCCCACCCGTGTATGTACACCCGTGTACATACGAGTCGAACCCCCCGGTTCGACTCTTACGTACACGGGTGTACATACACGGGTGGGGGTACGACTCATACGTACACGGGTGTACATACACGGGTGGGGGTACGACTCGTATGTACACGGGTGTACATACACGGGTGGGGGTTCGACTCGTATGTACACGGGTGTACATACACAGGTGGGGGTACGACTCATACGTACACGGGTGTACATACACGGGGGGTTCGGCGCATATTCACGGGGGCTGGGGGGGGTACGGCACGTACCGGGCCCCCTAATCTGGTCGTTTCACGGCGTACTTCGCTTTTCCGGCACTTTTTGGGTGCCGTAAAAATATTGCCGTCCGGACTGCTGTCGGTTCGATTCATACTTCCTGGGTCGTGAAACGCTGCCTGAAAGCGTCCCGACGTCACGTCGGAGCATTCCCGGATCACATTCGTGTGTATATTTTCGTCGGTCGGTGTTTTGTACGACTCGTACGGAAATGGTGTTTCTGTGCGAATCGTACTTCCATGTTTGTAATGTTTTTGTCCCGGGTACGAGTCGGACGGAGAAAACGCTCCGACCGACGGTTCGTACCCGGTTTTTCCAGGATCCTAATCGGCACCTAAATGTGTAAAACACACATTTGCACATGGGTGTTTGCGATGACCAAATAGCAAATCGCAAACATTCACTATTTTGTAATCACAAACAATTACCCATACACATCTGGCTCTTAGTATCTTAGTTTTCTATCTCATGAACCTTTGCTTAAAATACTTTGCTACATGTTTGGAGCGATTTGAGGGATAGATGATCTTTACATGTTAGTGTAGATGCAATTATAGTGCAAGAGGAAGAATGTGACCTAAAAGTTGGAAAGTCTGTAGTGGTTGAAGCTTTTATAGATCAAATATTGTAGACACACCAGTGTAATGTCTCAACCAATCCATAGAAACTGAAAATAAGACTGAAATAAGTCAGAGACAGCCATTGCCAAAGCTACAGGGATATCCAAACCACATAGGGAAGAGAGTAGGTACATCACTGGAAAACATTATCCAGTCACAAAATTATTTGAACACATTGTGCAAACAAACGAATAAATGAAGCACACAACGGAGAGGGATAAAGGCAACATAGTACCAAGAAAATAACAAAAATAGAGTGTTGGAGGAGAAATTAATCACTGGCATAATTGTCCAAAGGCACATTTCTAAATAGCAAAGGATCACAAATCTACAATATTCTCAGTAAGTTTATAAAGCATAATGCAAATGTCAGAATGGTACAAGTTAATGGTATAGGTAAATAGATTATGGTAATTCCTGAAAATAACAAAGTTAAAAGGAGCAAACGGAGTCTTCTTGACCATCAAGGTTTTCCAGCAGGACCGAACAGGTAAGTTAACCAGCAATAAGCCAGACAAAAATTAGTTTTGCTTGAGAGTTTACTGTAGTTGACACAGGGACAGTATCCCTTTTTCAGTGTTTTGTAAGATACCCATTGGTGAAATATGTGAAACCATTCGTTTTTTAAAATTGGTAGGCCGCAATTTTTAGGGCAGATGGTTAGAGGAGGGCAAACAAAAAGAATGCCACAATATAGCAATTAGAACCTGATAAAGTTGGAGAGGTGTTAAGCAGGATAGTGCTTCAAATCAAAATACTGCAGATTATGTGCAAATACCTATCAAATTTCTCTTATAAACAATCCTTATTTTGATCTATCGCTTTTTGCTTTTTAAGGTACCATCATAAAGTGACATAACCATTATGAATTTACTGAAATGCAGTATGGATTATGTCATTCACAATCAAACATCCACCAATTTCACTTCAGTTTTATTACAAACAAACATATTACCAGGAAAATAATTATAAACAGCAACTTATTTTTCGGATTGATTTGCAAAGACTTACACATAAATCACATTACACTGAATGTTGGAAGGTGGTTTGTTAGTAGGTATAGGTAGGTACCTATCACTAGTAATAAGGCCACAATCAAAATATAAGGTCCAGTCAAGGTCTCAATAAATGATTCCCTTGCTCAACCCTTGGTAACTGGCTGTGAGCAAGCATGCTTAACCTAGGAGGTGTGTAAAGCATTTAGAAACACCAAGTTATGACTACGACGGGGACCTGTTACCATACCTTAAGCCTCCTGCGAAGTGTGTTTCGCTGGTTGCCACTCTCTGTGCAAAGAACCTTGATGCAGGCATTGATTATTGGCCACTTGGACTACTGCAATGCTCTGCTGGCATCTGCTAATGAGTCCCTTCTCAGCAGACTGCAGATTGTTCAAAATGTGGCCGCTCGCCTGGCCCTAAAAAAACACTTCTTTATTTAAACAGCTTCAATTTATTTCAAGCTCGGTTGTCTCACCCATAAAGCTCTCTATGGCACGAGCCCCAGCTACCTGGTGGATAAATTCAAAGTCTACTGTCTGAATCGTCATCTTAGATCGGAAGGGAAAAGGCTGTTAGTGGTCCTCCGGTTTAAGAAGATTAGAACAGGCGGCAAAACTGTTGTCCATCTGGCCTAGAAATTTTGGAACACCCTACCTGTGGACCTGCATAAATGCTCCAATCTTTTACGTTTTAGGAAACTACTGAAAATGGCATTATTCTATCTGCACATGTTCGTCTGACTTTCCCGTTAAGATAACGCGAAGATACCCCTCCGGGGGTGATTCCTGCGCTTTATAAATCCTATACATACATACATACATACATACGTAAATACACACATACATATATTAAATGAGTAAATCACAACACACAATACAAATCCAACACCAATTTATAAATATAGGAAATATTTTTATGATTAAAATGACAACAAAAGTCCAAAGTAGGGAACCAAAGAATTTAATGTGTAATGAATAAATACATTCTAGTGCTTAAAAGCCAAAAGTGCCAACTTGGGACATAAGGTCGTGTTAGACTGGGTCGAAGTCAAAGTTTGAGGCCCACTACGATGGAGTGTGGGTCAGATATAATGAGTGATAGGGCCCGGTCAAGATTTTACCTTCTGACATAGTCACTTTGTTGTTTTTCTCTTAATGTCGAGCAGGTCTCCTCGGTAGGCTGAGTTTGGGTTCAATAACTGCCGCTTGCTTCAGCGGGATGCCTCGGTCAATTCATGGAAGTCTCATCGACGGCGAAGAGCTAAGAAGCTCCAGCAGGGCAAATCTGAATTTCAGGCTGGGTCATAGTGCAATGTCCCCAGCATGACTCTCAAAGACGGGCTGGTCAACATATGAAACTTTTTGGTCAAAATATTCAAAATGATCTCAAACTTCTGGAGACTCCTCTAGAAGGTCCTTTTGGGTTCTTGATGGGTCTACAACACCAGCCAAAGTTCCAGAAGTTCTGAGTTGCCCCTTGGAGAGTTGGGACTACAGTTCCCGCAATGCACCGGGCCAAATCCTTTAAAGTCCAGCTGAAGGTGGTCAGCTGGTTTCTTCTTTGTGGAGATGATGCAGGTGGAGCTCTTTTAACCTGTTGGTTTCAGGGAGTCCACTCCTTAAACATTTAGTGCAAGGCATCTGAGAAGACTTTATGGAATCCACTGACTTCCCCTTTCTCATGCCTGGAGGCAGACTGCCTCAGGCCCTTAAGAGTGGGATGCCCTCTCTGTCCCTGACCCTACTGCTCTCGGGAGGGTTCACCAGCTCCTTGTAACTCTGCCAAGTCGTTCAGATCTTGCAGGGGTGAAATCCTTACCTCAGAAGTCAGATCCTCCCCTTTAGGGTCAGATTCCTCCTGGGGTACGTGTCGAAGTTTCGACCTGGCTTATTGCATGGAGGGCAACTTTAAAGCCTCCAATTGATTCCCCTCATGAATGACACTTGACTTCTTTGACATCAATTATATTGTCTATCAACACCACTCATGTGTATGTGTTGGTTTGGACCGGGGTTCTGGATACTCCTATGGGGCATTTAATTGACTTAGATGCTTTGTTGATTATCTGACTCCGCAGTGACATGCGGGTAGGTGACTTCATTTTTCTCCGCACCCCAAGTACCAGAGTTTTTCATTTTAAATTTGACCTCATATGCAATTTATTTATTTACAGACTACCCTCATTTGGGAGCTGTGATCTGTGAACACCAGGCGCTAGAAATAGGTCAGTAATTCATGCACCAACATCACACATCCATCAATTTCCCTTAACATGCGCCAGTTAATTTTCCGTTTATCCTCTGCGGTTGCCTCTCACATTCCCTTGACCTGAAGAAGACCTGCAAGCGGAGGCTTTAAAGTTGCCGTCTACGTAATAAGCTGGGTCAAAACGTCGACACGTACCCCCAACCGTGGGCCTGTACCACATGATACTACCCCGTCCGATCACCAGATGATGTTTCTCTGCGCTTACGAAAAAATTTACTATATATGATGACCAAAAAGATGCACTGTGGGCAGGCCTAAAGACACTGGTGTATGTTTCTCCAGTAGCCAGTGTTGATTGTAAACTGTGAAATGACTTTCTTTTATTTTTCTTTACTCTGAAGTCTCTCTCACCTTTAACTTCACACACGAGCACTATTTCATTGCACCCCTTACCTTGAGCAACCTTTAATTTTTTACTTACATTCGGTAATGTTTTTACCTCCCTTGTTTATTTGAGAATATATGAAACTAAGATTTCTACTATAAAAAAAGTTGGTGTTTTATCTCTTTCTCTGGTGCTCATTTTAAAGTGTTATGTTTGTTATGTATTTATTACTATGTGAGGATTTTTCAAGCATCGAAGCATATTTGATTTTTGAAAAATCTTTTCCTTGGTGTTCTTTAATGAGTCTGGGACCATTTGTTGTTTATATTATACTGGATTCAAGCTAGCCTGGCTGATGAGGGGTGTTGCCCTGAAACCGGTCCCAGGATGCTTGTTTCCAGTACAGGGAAGACATGGCTTGGCAGTTCTGTGACTGTTCCAATGAGGCACAGGGTCAAGACTGATTTGCATTTAGCTGCGTCTGAACTGAGGTGGCGAAGTGAGTTAAAGAAAGATGATGGGACAGGGGGTGAGTGTCTGAAAAGTTTCAGCGCTCCGTCCATCATCTCCTTGTGTCAGATTCCTCCTGCACCTTTGTGCTGGCTCACAAGACCCAGTGCCCTTTCTCTTGTCATTTGCCAGCCTTTCCCTTCTGCACAGTTGGTGATCTGGTCACAGCACATACCCACTCATGGAGGCCCAGCATCCTTGCATAGACCATCCTCTACACCCCTAACCAGTTAGACGCTTCAAGAATATTTCCCAGTAGACACTCTGCTGGGAGGGCAGGAGACACAACTACCTTCTTAGGGCCTGTCACACCTCCCATTCCAAACGTACCATTGCCATGGGATGGAGTTTGGCTATGATGTCTGCATAGGTCACCCGGTGATACACACCAGGTATGATCTGCTCTGGAGAAAGCAGTTTCTCTGTGACCATTGTCACACTGGCTCCTGTATCTCTCAGAGCCTCAACCTCAGATCCATTGATTTTAGGGCTTAGCCTGCACCTCTCCATGCTAGATAAAGGCTAGGTGGCCAGGGCTGCAATTTCCACCACACCCAGGGAAAATAAGGTTGCCTCTGTGAAAACCTTCCCCATCTCTGGGACAATCTCCACCACCACACCTACACTAACAATCCCCTGGGACAGCCCACCAGTGGGGGGCTTCTTTATACAGATAGCATCTCCTCTTTTGTGTCCTGATTGATTACGGTTATAACACCTACCAACCTTAAAAGGGTCAAATAACTTTAATGAATTTACAGGGTCAAAAGCAGTGACTGTTTCATCACTTGTGTAGGGGAGCTTTACCCCCCCCCCCCCACTGCCGACTGTGATCTGCGCAAAAAAATAAAATTCCAAAGTAAAGATTTCATTGCCATTTTATTTTTCTGATGTGCGCACTTGCAGCAGTGCCAGCCCTGAGCCCAGAGACATGCACTGTCCTCTGCTGCTGATTGGCAGTAGAACACAGGAGCAGTGGCTTGCTGGATGCTCCAAAGTGTGTATGCCACTTTAGCTGGTTGTCTTGTGCCAGCCAAAGTGACATGCACACTTTGCAGCTCTCCGCCAAGATGTCTTAGACAGCTGGGTGGAGACCAAGCACAGGCCTACAGTGCCTGAAGGAGCATCCAACCAGCCCACTCCATCCAATCCTGGTGCTGCTCTTGCATCAGTTTTTTTATTTTAATTTACTTGGTAACAGTCCTGAAGAGCTTATGTTCACCCAGCAGATATCGTGCCTTATTTACCTGCATCAAGTATGCATCCTCTGGCCACTTTAGAATCTCCGAAACAGTAATCTTAACCATTTATTTTCATTCATTCTTAGTGAAGAGAAGTGTATTGCTTTTTTGTACGGGTGTGTGGTTCTGATAGGTTGGCTCTGCATGTTCCTTGCCACATGGGAAGCGGTAGTCTTGTCACATTTTGAAATGCTCGGGAGGTTCCTTCCCCGCTTCAGCCTCCACGCCAGAAGTTCAGAGAGTAGAATACTTGACATCTATAGCTTTGAAACAGAACACCGTGTGGTTTGCAGCAGTGATATGCTGGGTAGGCCCAAGCGTGGGCCAGGCCACAGGCCTTTACAAGTCTTCTCTTTGGAAAGAGACTGGCTGGTGGTACGCACAAATTACAATTACAAAGATGAATTGTGTGCACACCAGTGGCGTTTTGCCCGACTCACCACTCCCCATAGCTGGCAGCCACCACTGGTCAAAAGGCTTTCCCTGATACCTCCTCACCTTGAAGTTGGAGTGGCACGGGCCCCCTCCTTGTACAGGTTCTTGTTGGTCTTGTGAGGACTTTTTTTGATTTGTATCTTGTTTGTTCAGAGCTTTGCCCTGGTAGGGGACCTGCCCTCTCTTTTGTTCACCCTCATGGTGTGGGTTGGAAACCCTGGGTCTCACCCACTCATCAGCTGTCAGTTTCTGTGGCAGAAATATCCCATGGAGTATGTATAGTGAGTAATATCTGCTCTGTCTATCAGGTGAGCTTTCTGATGATGCACATTTGTATATTCCTTTAATCCTGTTATTGAATTTAGTCTATAATTAAACCTGGAGGAGTGTGTTGTGAAATTGAAGAGTATGAACTATTCACCACTGCTGCATTATCTTACTATAAGTATCAAATATGCCTTGGCATCGATGGTTATTTAACTCTATGTAAATTCACTGTATCATCCAATTTTGGTCACACATGTTTTTAGGTCTCGCGAGCCAAAGGCTCGAAGAGACATTTTATATGTGGGATTTTCAAAGTGCTACCCACACTTTTGGCTGGACTAAACCTTGAGTGCACGAGATCACATGCACGTGCACAGCTGCTCCTCTGCTAATTGCATTCCCCCCTCCCTTCTCACCCAGTCCTTTGATGCTCTGCTCAATTACTTTCACTTTCGCCGCTTTGACCCTTGCATTCCCCCCTCCCTCCTCACCCAGCCCTTTGATGCTCTGCTCGCATCTCCCTTCTCCCTGGGCGTGAAGGCATCGGGTCCTGTGGACACGTTATTGATCAACTCCGATACATTGCTCTCAAGTGACCGTCTGTCAGAGGAAACAAGCAGCAGGCACTTAAATGACCTATGGGGCCCCAATAATGCTAAACACTACGAAAATCAGATAGAAATCTGTACAAACCGACACGAGTCACATGACATGTGTGTAACATAATTCCACTCCTCCCTACATGACTCCACTCCACACAATGGCATTCCACATCACACAATTGCACTCCAAGTTACACATCTGCCCTTCATGCCACACAATTGCTCTCCATGCTGCACAATTCCATGTCTCACAATTCGACTCCACATCACAGAATCCCACGCAACCAAGTTCCACGCAACGTAATTCAACTCCACACCACATAATTTCATGCCATATATTACCCCTCCAAGTCACATAATTCCACTCCACCTCTTTTCAATCCACTCCATACCACATCATTTCACCCCATGCCACATAATTTCCATGCAACACAATTCCACATCTCATAATTCCACTCATGCCACAAATTTCCACTCACTCAATTCCATGCCACATAATTCTACTCCATACCACATAATTCCACTTCAGTGCACAACATATAAATCCACATCATGCCACATACTATGCCACATAATTTCACTCCCTACAACATAATTCCACTCTGTGTCACATAATGCCTCTTCCCTTTCGTGCCGCATAATTCAGAACAACATATTTCCACTCAACTCAATTCCTTGCCATGCGACACAATTGCACATCATGTAAATCCATGCCACATAATTCTACTATATGCCACACACTTTCACTCCACACCACATAATTCCACACCACGTCACATAATTCCACTCCACATCCCTTAATCCCACTCTACACAATTGCACTCCATGTCACACAGTGGCACTCCTCACAATTCCATGTCTCAAAATTTCACTCCATGGCACACAATTGCACGCCATACAATTTCACACCACACAATTCCATGCCAAAAAATTCTGCGCCACTTAAAGCCAATCCATGGCATGTAATGCCATGCCACACTATTCAAATCAACATAATTCGGCTCCATGCCACATAATTCCATGGCACGTAATTACACTCAACACCACACGATTCATTACAATGTCACATAATTACACTCCATGCTATATTATTTCCACTCCACTCAGTGACACTCCATGTCACCCAATTGCACTCCACATCACACAATTGCATTTCACGCCATACAATTCCACGTTGCACAATTCCACTCCAGTCAACACAATTACACTCCATGCAACACAGTTCTGCACCACACAATTCAACTCCATGCCACCTAAGTGCACTCCACCCTCATATTTTCAATCCAAGCCACATAATTCCACTCCATGTTGCATAATTCAAATCCTCTCAATGCCGCACAATACCATGCCAAACAATTCCATGCAACACAATTCTTCTCCACATAATTTCACACCACCAAATTCTACTTTACACCACATAATTCCACTAGTCCAACACCCCACAATTCCATGCCACACAATTCAACTCCATCCCACATAATTTCACTCCATGCAACATCACGACTCCACATCATGCTACATAATTCCACTCCATGAGACATAATTCCACTCCATGCCACATAATTCCACATTGTACCACACTGTACCACCTAAATTTAATCTCCCCAAACCAACATTATTTCACACCACACAATTCCACACCAGACAATTCCATGCCAGACCATTCCATGTCACATCTCATAAATCTACTCCACGGAGCATAATTCCACTCCTTGCTACCTAATTCTATGCCACACCACTTGATTTCACACCATGTCACATAATTCCACTTCACGGCACTGAATTCCTCTCCACACAATTGCACACCACGTCACATAATTGTAGTTCGCGCCACACAGTAACATGTCTATCTCAGTGAATGCAAAATAATTCCACTCCACATAATTCCATGCCACATAAAGTGCTCTCCACTTCTCATAAATCCACACCACATAATTCCATTCCATGGCACACAATTGCATGCCACATAATTGCATACCACACCCCATAATTCCACACCACATCACATAATTCCACTCCACCCCCATACTTCCTCTCCGCAGAATTGCACTCCATGTCACACAATTGCATACCACGCCACTCAGTTCCATGTCTCACAATTTCCCTCAACACCCCACAATTCTAGGCCACACCACACAAATCCACACCAATTAATTCCATGCCATACCACATAATTACACTCCATGGAACGTAATTCCATGCCACATAATTCCACTCCACTACTAATGAATCCACTCAATAACATATTTCCACTTAGCGGCACATAATTCAAGTCCACCACATAATTTCATTCCATGACACATATATCCACTCCATTCCATGACACATACTTCCATTCCTCTCAACACAATTCCATGCCACACAATTCCATGCCACACAATTCCACTACACACAATTCCACACCACACCAGATAATCCTACTCCACGCCATGCCAACTAATGCCACACCACATCCCTTAATTCCACACCATGCCACATTATTTAACTCCAGGTAACATAATTCATTTCCATACAATTGCAGTCTATGCCACACCACGCCAAACAATTCCACATCTCACAATTGAGCTCCATGCCACACAGTTCCAAGCCACTCAACATACTTTCATGCCACATAATTTCACCCCACACATCATAATTTCACTCTGCATATTTCCACTCTACTTGACACCACGTAATTCTAATCCCCTCTACATTTGCAGAAAAGGCATTTGCAATGCAATAGGTCTCGCATTTACGCAAGTTTGAGCTACTCACATTACAAATAACAATGCCTTTTATTTTTGTTTTCTTTTTTAAAACTTAAATAAAAGGCAGTGTCATTTACAATGCCAATAGCTTAAAGTCGCGTGAATGCGAGACCTATTGCATTGCAAATGCTTGTTTTAAATGGCATGAAACACTGTGCTGCAATTAGGGTTGAAAGAGATTGAATAACAAAAACAAGTGTAATTCTGCTGGAAATGGTGAGTTTTTCATAAGTTGCACATGGACAGACATCTGCATGAAAACCATATGGGAGGTATCCCCTTGCGAATGAATGACACACACCATACTAGGACCGTCCAGATAATTAGTGAAGTCATGCAGTGATGCCAGTGTAACACACGTGACTGTGACAAACATTCAGTTTCACCATTCGTATGAACTGCTGAAACCATGATATTTGGGCTACTGCTGCAGGGTTTTCAATTAACTGTTAAACTGTTTGCAAGCTTTTGTGCAGCCTCTTTGAGGTTGAGGGACAATGCACATGTATTGATTTTCTCAGTATCACCTTGCCCATTCTCCTAAGTGCCTGAAAATAAAATAAAATAATGGCAATATTGAAGAGCTTCTAATAATATATATGATGGTGTGCCATCCATGGTGCTTTCAAAGCAAATCTTGCTATTGTTCAACTATTCAAGAATTCAACCACTTACATTGGGTATCTGGATTTGGATCTGATTATAGACTCCATATTCCCTAATCTTCCACATCTGTCACTATTTAATAAACTACACATCGCCATACATTTATTAGTTCTATTGTAATTTATTAGGGATTATATCCCTTATCTGAGGCTCCCAATTCCTCTGACTCAACTTCCACCCTGACAATATATGTATTTTCTTACCACAATTGCCATACAATGTTGTGTATTTCAGTCAAGGACATAATCTAGACTTCCCATCTTTCAATAACCCTCATCTCATCCCACCACCTAATGTGTACTCAATAACATGACCCAAGTATTAGTTGAAATTGTTATGCTTCTCCCATATTTATGAAGTTATCTCAATGATCTGCCTAGTTTGCGTGCTTCACAATGATGTTTAAAGACCCCACATACAGCACTGTGTCAAGTATATTAGGCCTAGGGCTGACAATATGGGAATGGTAAAAAGAATACTCTCAGCATTTCCTGGGTGTAGTTCATAGATGCCATAACAGCCAAATCGAGTTTGAGATCCAACAATCTTCGACTCTTGAAAGCCCCACGACAGCAAAGCACGACTCGGAGGTAGATCCTTCGTGGTACAGTCTTCTAAACTATGGAACTCCCTCTCACTCACTTTGCATCTGCTGGAATCAGAAACAGAATTCCGTAGAGCTTTGAAGACCTGGCTCTTCAGGCAGTGACTGCTGGCCCACCCGACCCAAATGTGAGCTTTCCGCTAGCGCCGGGACACCTCCGCCGAGGTAGCTGTGTGCTCTAGAAATCCTCATTCATTCATTCATAGTTTTCCTCCGTGTTCTTGCATGTGAGTATGGTCAGGAAGAAAGAGTTGTCCTTTACACATGAAGGGCCGATAGATTACATATTGTTCTCAGGTTACCGATCAAACAGACATATCTCAGACAGTTGCACTCACCATCATGTACAGATACTGCCATGATACCAGCATCCATCTAACCGGATTCCAGTTTTCTCTTTAGATGTGTCATAACCCACATAGCCCTTCACCGTGTAAGGCATCTTTGTAATTCCTGCATTCTTATTAACACACTTTATATAAAAACTCGTTGTCACACTAGTTTCAAGCATTGCCACTCTCATTAAAAGCATCACTGTCATTATGGTTTCCACATGTAACATGCATATGAAGCACATTTTGAATTAAAGGTATCCTCATTGATCCCTACCATGTGAGATTCCATTGTTGTGACACTACCTACTTTGGAAATCAGTTGTAAGGAACCACTGTCATGTCAATATCCAAAGTTGCCCTGAAGTATGGAAAGCACTATTAATATTCCAGAATGCCAATTTCCACACAGTATGCAAAAGAACTCCAACAATGTTGTGCCAGTTTCTCTATTGGACTTAAGCATTTATATCATGATTGGCATGCAATAATCTAATTGACCATCAATATATGCAAGTACAATCCTGTGCATTTCAGTATTATAAAATGACAATCCGCATATAAAGCTCGAGGCTCAGATATACTTGACTTTGACACAATGCAATGCAGCAAGGAGGGAAGTTGCTGAGCTGCATTACTACAAAGGGAGAGAGCAGAAATGTGCAATTCTACTAAGATATGGTGCAGTCCTGTGCTCTTGTAGGGCTGGCACACTTCTGACTGTCTAGCGCAACCACTCTGAATAGTTTTTGTGCAGGAATGGGTACCTTTCTACACAAAAACTCTATTTAGAGGTCTAGTGGGGCATATTAACAATGCAGCACTAAAAAACTTATCGCCGCTTTTGCGGCCGTTTTCGGACGAAAAGCGGCGATAATTTTATCGACTTATCGCGTGTTTTGCTGATTTTGCTCCCGTTTCCAGCACGCCTAACTTCGCATCGCTAATGAGATGCAAAGTAGGCGTGTCTGTGGAAACAACATGGGTAAATATCGCGAAGGCAGCTTCGCAATATTTACAATGCAGGGAAGTGATTATTTTATTCACTCTAAGTATGCCTTAACGCAGGAATTTAACGTCTGTTAAATTCTTGACTAAGACATACCTAACATGGGAGGTGAATTCATGTGATACGACCACAGGGTCGTATCATCAAGCATATCGCCGTTTTACATGGAACATTGCTGGAAAACCAGCGATGTTCCATGAAAAAGGGCGCTATCGCTGGAATATACATCGCCATGGTGCTAAGCGTTGTTGATACAACGCTAGCCTGGCGAAATATTTCAGCAATAGAAAAAAATGCGGTGTACAAGGTCAGCAATAATTATCGCTGCCTGTTGCAAATATGCCCCATTCCTTTTTGTAAATGTGATGCAGAATGCAGCACACATTTAAAGAGGAAATAATGAGGAGAAATAAAGATGTTTCGCTTCATTACACCAGCTTGGATAGGCAAACAATTCTGGCTCAAACCCATGTTTACTGACTTTAGTAAATATGGATTTTAATCAGAATACATGGACGTATATGCAGGAATGATCATGTTCAACCCATCTAATGCCTCTCTGATGCAAGGTAGTGCAATGCATCGTCTAGCTATGCCTATGCTCTGTGTTGCGTTACTTTTTTTTGGGAAAGCCATGCAAGGCCACGCATATCACGCATTTTCTGGCTTACTAAATACCAACATAGACTTTGCGTTGCAGTTTTGTCGAAAAAGTGACTCAACACTGACGCAAATTCACAGTAAATGTTGGTCCTCATGTCAAATGTCTATATTTCCTCCAAGCATCATAAGCACCATTGCCATGCCTAAACTCCACATTGCCCACCAGAGTCTACATCAGGTGAAGCAGCATGCCATGCTTTTATCCCAGCATGCTAAGATCCATTGCCATCTATAATTTCAGTCCCAGAAATGTATTGATATACAAACAATTGACACATCTTTATCTGGCTGTGATTCCAGAAGCTGAACTCTCTCCTCCCTACACTCTCAGGATGACTCACGTCTACTAATGATTGCTGTTTCAAAAATACCCATATTTTTACCTCATCAGTCTTTCTCCTTTCATACCGGATTCACCTGCTGATCATTCCTCTCCCTTCCCGTTATGCTTCAATTTCATTACCTTTCTTTTCTCACCTAAATATTTCCTTATCTCATGATTAACCCACATCTCTACAAAGTGTCTTCGCTGCTCTTTTTGTTTATCTTGCACCTTCTTTGTTTTTTTTTGCCTTGTGAACACTATTGTTTCACTAGTAACGTGGGCATCGGTCTAACACGCACTCTAGCACCTTTGGACCAGAGTTGTGCTTTAAAAAAATGTAAATAAATTAACGTAAAATTAATTAAATATAATTTACATTTAACCCCAGTATGTAAAGCACCAATACATACAAGTAAACAAGTTGACACCCAGCATGTAAAGGCCCTTTGATATGATGCTTCTACTGGATCATACTCTGTTGTTCAGGAAGACATACCCCTGATACTAGCATGTCCCAGGAAGAAGCAAAAGTAGAGCAGGGCTGATGACTGGTAGAAGGCAGACTATACAGGAGTATTACAACTGATTGGATCCCTTGAACTTGGCAGAATAGCAAAAAAAATCAATTTTTACACAGAAAGCATTCTCAACTAGTTATTGATTATGCTGGGTGAATTTACTTTTGAAATATTAGAGAGCAATTGTTGCACCACCACTGCTGCAATTACTATTTGTGAAATTATATTGTGCCTTCGTAATTACTGTCGTTTTGGCCCATGGCATATTGTCCCACGTAATTAGTCATATTCTTCAGCAGATAATGAAAGCCATCTTGAAGCATGCGGCAATACACATCAAGTTCCACATATGCAGACACGCATCTTCAATGGAGAGAGAACTCTGTTCTCTAAAAGGATTCAATTTTTGATGTTGTTGGTGCAGCATATCATATACCTGTAAAGTTGTGCCACCAAAGTCCAAGTAGGATATGTTCTGAAACAAGAAAAGCAATATTGTGATCAATGCATGAATGCTTTGGGTAGTGTTCTCTTACATGTGTGTAGGACTACATGAACAGAAAACATTGTTCTGATGCTATGGCAACCTGGAGTGGGAGTATAGCATTTACAAGATATGTACTCTTAGGAAAATTTGGTACAGATTAAGTGATTTGCCCAAGGATGTCTGTCACATGGTATGGCATTAGTATTGACACAGTCTCTTGAATACTCACCACCTGAAGCCTATGTGCCCTAAACAGGATGACTGTCAGAGGTGCCACTACCTGAGAAGGCATGAACTGCATTGGCACCACAGTCTCAGTGTGTTTGGACAAAATATAAAATATAAAATATTGTAATACCAAAATATCATGTCAAGAATATCAGGATGTCAAAAATATGGTCGACTGTAATATCAAATGTAAAAATATTGGCTAAGGTCGTTTCTATTTCGATTTTATTGGTTAGTTTAATTTTAATGAGATTTTTTTAAATCAGTTATGTCTTCTATGGTAAACGCTGATTTAGGTATTAATTGTAATGTTTGACATATACGGGTATCTTTACAATGAAATAGAGTAGTGTGCCGCCGCTAGCAATTCTACTGCGCTGAGCAGGATCATTTCAATAATACAGGGATGTGCCATATTTACAAGAATATGAAGCATCCCAGAGCTCTCCACTGCACCAATGCACAAACAGCTGGCAAGCACAAATGCAGGCACCCTTCCACCGTGGTGCAAGGGTGCCTGTGTTGCAGGGATGATTGTATTAGTGCAGGAAGGGATACCTTTGTGCACAAAAACAATCATTTATGGTGTTTTGCTCCTTCTATGTGTGCCGCAAAATGCGGTCCTGAAAGCAAACTTTCGAGTGCATGTGTGACTGGCTGTGTGGGTCTGTAAGGGGGTGTGGAAGTGGCAATGTAGGTGTGTGAGGAGATGTATGAGTGGCTGTGTGAATGTGTGACTGGTTGTGTGGGTCTGTGAGTGGGTGTGGGAGTAGCATTGTGGGTGTTTGAGTAGGTGTATGAGTGGCTGTGTGAGTGTTTGTGTGAGTGGTTTTGTGGGTCTGAGAGGATGTGTGAGAAGCTGTATGGGTGTGTGAGTGGCTGTGTGAGTGTTTGTGTGGGTATGTAAGTGGGCATGTGAGTGTGTGTGCAAATGTTCTGTGGGTCTGTGACTAGGTGTGTGAGTGGTCTTGGAGGTCTATAAGTGGGTGTGAGTTGCTGTATGGGTGTGTGAGTGGTTGTGTGTAAGTGGGTGTGTTAAAGTTGTGAGGGTCTGTGAGTGAGTGTGTGAGTAGTGGTGAGGGTCTGTGAGTGGGTGTGTGAGTTGCTGTATGGGCATGTGAGTTGGTGTGCGAGTGGTTGTGGAGGTATACAAGTGGGTTTGAGAAAGCTGTGTGGGTCTATGAGGGTGTGTGGCAGTTGTTCTTGAGGGTCTATGAGTGGGTGTGTGAGTGGCTGTGTGAGTGGCTGTGTGGGTGTGTAGGTCATTGTATAAGTGGGTGTGTGAGTGGGTGTGTGAATCTGTGAGTGGCTGTGTGAGTCTCGGAGTGCCTATGTGAGTGAGTTTGTGGGTATGTGAGTGGTTGTGTGAGTGGCTGTATGGGTGTGTGAGTGAGAGCGTGGTTGGTTGTGTGGATGTGCAAGTGGGTGTGTGAGTGAGAATGTGAGTAGGTGTATGGATTTGTGAGTAAGTCAAAGTTTTTTTCAAGTGGAGTCTGGATCCCCAAGTGCTCCCCGAATTCAGCAGAATCTGTGAGGATCAGGGAGGACCTGCAACTCCTGGTGTGCTAATTAAAAGGTCAATTTCTGACTTATGAGGGGTCCCTCACAGGCCCACCATTAGTTCCACTGGGTGAGAGTACCTCTAACCTGATCCCTTCTATCACTTCTAAGTCCACTTTAGTCATGGGGCCCTCAGAAGTCAAGTGGAATATATTCCCTAACCAGTAGTGCACCAGGAGGCGCATTTACAGAGTGGTGGAGAAAGGGGACATGGACTCCGACCACCTCTCAGCAATTCCACGGTGTGGGACTTAATGGAGGTAACAGGAGGTCTTGTGCTCTGGACTCGGCGGTGCAGTGCTCACGACATATGCGGAGTGCCGTAAAATCAGGAGAATTGAGTTTAACACACGGTGAGTACTGTTTTGGAAGTGGCATGTGAATAGACGACCTGGATTGTTGTCCCAAAAAGAATACATAAGAAATAAGACTGGACCGGGAATCCAGTTTGACGATACATCCCTTGAGGTCAGGAGTGGCCGCTTTCGTAACATTTTCGCCCTCCAGACATTATTTACAAGTCCTTACTCATACCCACGTCCTGATGAGACCCAAATAGAGTTGTCGAAACACGTAGACTACCAGAAAAGAAGGAACCCATTGGTCATTAAAGTGATATATACTGATTGATTTGCACAGAGAGAAAAAGATTGTGATGAGGTGGAGCAATTATCTCACTTGTGCATTAGGGTTACCTCACAGTGGACCACAACATATTCTTGTGTACGGACACTTGTTGTATAGAAAATATTTGGGGTCTAGGAAATTATTTTGATTGTTTGTAATTTTGTATGTATTGTATAATGTTTAGTGTCTATACAAATTATTTGTTGAAAATGCAAAAAGATTATATAATTTGAGGGGTATAGAGTCTTCTCCTGATGCTTTACCAGACGGCAAAGCAGCAATTGCCGATTTAATTTCTATCGTCGTAATGTCAGCTGTTAATGAATCTGATATTTCCTCCCCCATATTTCTCATTGAGTTAGTTTGTAAATAGCTACATATATCGTCCAATTCTGGTCGATTCTCCGGAGTGTACAGTTGTTTATAATACTTAGCAAATTGTTCTAATATCTGATTTGGGTGCTCATAAACAGCATTGTTAGACCCTTTGATCGACTTTATGAGAGTCTTAGCCTTATCGTCTGCCACCTTATATGCCAGGATCATCCCTATTTTTTCCCCGCTCTCATATTGGGATAACCGGCATTTATTTAAGTTAACTATACTTTTTTTCCTTAATGTCTTTTTCAGTGCAGATTTTAGATCAATTAAAATATATCCCAGGTCTCTGCCTTTGGGAGACCCCTTAAAAGTGCCTCTGCTTGTTGATTCTCTACTGTAAGAATACTTGCAATAGTCTTTTCTGTTTCTTTCTTACGTTCGCTGTTCTGTGTCCAGATAAATTGCTGAGAGAATCCTCTTATACTGGCCTTGCAAGCATCCCAAACTACAGTAGGCGAGGATGAATCGGTGTTTATTTCGAGGAATTCCTTCAGATATCCCCTAATCTGGAATATGAAATCCTTGTCTGACAATAAATATCTAGGAAAAGAGAAAGGCCTAGGTCTTCTTCTCTCCCCTGACAATTTAAAGGACAGAAGAATGGGGTTGTGATCAGAAGTGACCCTTGGGCAGATCTCCATTGTACTTGATTCTAAGATTTTATCAGAGACCCAGGCAATGTCTATTCGAGAACATAACTTATGTGCGGCCGAATAATAAGTATAGCCTGCCACGTTTGGATGTATCACTCGCCACGCATCCCTTATTCTTATCCCTTATCACTAGTTCTTTGATTGCGGCTCTATACCCCTCGAATTATATAAGATTTGTATGGACGAATTACTCCCACTTTATAGCCAAGTAATTGCATCTATCGGAGCAGGAGGAAAGGTCCCCGATTCATGGATCATTACACAGATTGTTTTCTTCTTAAAAAAAAATAAACCAGCGGAAGAATGTGGGTCATATAGACCAATATCGCTTATAAATACCAAACGCAACATTTTTTGCTAAAATCCTGGTGACCCGTCTTGCTCCGTTAATGCCTGGCTTGGTTTCTCCCCAACAACATGGGTTCATCTTTCAAAGGGATACAATGGCACATGTAAATATGGCCATAACCGCATTTGATGTTGAAAAGACAAAGTCGACCCGCTCGGTATGATTTTATTAGATGCTGAAAAAGCTTTCGACCGAGTGGGGTGGGACTTTCTCTGGGCTACACTATTAGCATTCGGTATCAAAAGTAAATTTTTGCAATGGGTCCAGGCTCTATACGATCATCCTAGTGCCAAAATTATATATGCTGGTTTACAATCTTCCACTTTTTTAATCTCACGTGGCACTTGTCAGGAGTGCCCTCTATCACCTTTACTGTTTGCACTGTCGATATAGCCATTAATCCTGCCTTTCACATTTGGGATGAATACTCTTGAAGTCACGGCGTATGCAGACGACATCGCAGTGTACTCAGTGGACATTGATGAAGCACTGAAGGGGATAGTTGAGGAGGCAAAGAGGTTCGGGGCCATTTCCGGCGACAGACTAAATACTAATAAAACTCAAGTTTTGCTGAACTATAAATCCCCAGCTCCAGTGTTAGGAGCATGCAGTGTTGTTACCTACTTAGAGGTTAGAGTGTCTGACAAATTAGACAAGATAGTTGCATTAAATTACGAGGTGCTCCTAAAAGAAGTAACTAAATCACTTAAAAAGTGGCATAAATTGCCTATGGGTATCATCGGGCGAATAAATATAGTAAAAATGAAGATTTTGACCAAATTCCTTTATCTGTTCCGGTCTATCCCCTTACGCGTGAATAATACTTTCTTTAAACGCTTATATGGGATTCTTAGCAGCTTTATCTGGGGCTACACGAAGGCTCGTCGAGCAATTGATTTACTAAAGCTCCCATTCAATCAGGGGGGGCTTGATTTTCCTGATTTTAAACTATACTTCTGGGCAGCTTTTCTGGGCCGTCTTCGCAGTTTAATAAATCCCATGAGCAACATTTTCTTTCACAAATTTTTGCTAGGGGAGGATTATAATATGTTTCTTTTTAGAATCAATGATCCAAATTACTACAAAAGGGTCAAATTCAAGACCGCACGTGACATTGTAACCATCTGGCGGGCAATTCTCTCTAAATGCAATACAATGTTCTATCATGTTAAACTTCCCTTGTGGGATAACCCAGGCCTCCCAGAAATTTTCGACGATGAGGTGGGAAAGCGATGGGCTATTTCTGGCATTAAACATCTAGGGGATTTGTATGATTACAAGGGGTTCATCACATTTGAAAGACTAAAAATCTTATATAAACTTCCAGAAAGTATGCTGTTCAAATATTATCAGATTCGAAATTATTTTATACATAATCTGAAGCTGACAAATGTTATGGATTCTGATATATGGAATTGCTTTTATGCAGTAAATGATAAGTCGCTGATTAGTATAGGGTATAAAAGCTTTCGCTGATCGCTGGAGCCAAAGTATGGGGACAATGATCTCGGCTAACACTATTTTGCTTGCTCTCAGCAATATCAACAGGTCTGTGCACTCATTTAACTTGAGGCTGCAGCAGCATAAAACTATATGCTTATTATACTACACACCTGAAAGAATATCGAACCGGTCATGTAATAATCCAGCTAGCGATCGGACAAAGTGTCCAAAATGCAATCTACTGGCAGCCGACTTAAAACATATGTTCTTTTTATGCCCTGAGTTAACAGAATACTGGCAGAAGGTTGCTCAAATACTGTCCCAGAAACTAGGGAGACCTATAATGCTTTCATTAGTAGATGTGATGATGAGCGGGCAAAATATGAAATTTAGCCAGAATCATCTATTTACCATCTTATTAGTATGTGCTAGGCTGATAATTGCCCGGGTTTGGATCTCACAGGGTGCTCCATCAGCTATGGAATGGTGGGGCTTGGTTAGAGAGACGTACGACATGGAATTAGCACTAGCTAATACGAGGGGGACCCATTCACTATGTAAATTCAAGAAAATTTGGGGATCATTGTTCTGAAATTCATGGAATATTTTCGTATAAGTAAGATGCTCTTCTGTTTTATAACCCAATTCCCTTTTCTTCTCTGAAAGATGCTATGCTTTGTCATTGTCATTACTATTTATTGTGTATAAAAAAAAAAAATGAAAATGCAAAAAGATTATTGGTCTTAACCAGATATAAAATAAGAAATAAAATAAGTTTGTGACCTGAAATGAATTATGAATGTGATTTATTTAAAAAATACATTAAAATTTGATGGGATTAGGACCCTATGCATAAGAGTAATTAAATGTACACTGGTGTAATTATTTTGGATATCTGTTCCTCCACCTCATATTGTCGTTTGAACTGGCCCCCAAGGACCAACGTCAGCCAAGGGGACATTCTCCCCCAACCAGCAGCGCGCCATTACAGAGTGGTGCAGAAGGGGGCGGGCCTCTGGTGTCATTGTGGTAAATAATTTAATTACCGGGACTTAATTTAATACGGAAAATCTATAACAATAGCTCAGTAAAATAAGAGGCAGAATCCGTGGTATTAGAGGTTCGGAACGGGCTTTATTCCATAATCAATTTAAATCGATGAGCTCCAGATTCCATCACCACGAAGGTTCAGGAAGTGAAGACCGTACTTTATTGATAGGTAATCATTTTTATACAATAGGCATTACAGTGAAACAAATGGAGGAGGCGTAACAATTGATAGTAAAGATAAAACATACATGCGTAGCAAAAGTGGGTGTAACTGGGCGTAACTAAAGAACGTCATCAGGTATGATGTCATAATAGGGTGGTTCCATGAAAGAATTTCGCAATGTCAGCAGAAATACTTGGCAGAAATGCGCGCGCAGCAGCATGACGTGTGATTGACGTGCAACTAGGGGGTGAAGGGGACTTGACATTTAGCTCTACATGTGGCGACAGAAGTCTGGAGAGTCAAGTCAACCTAATCCCAAATCATATCTAACATCCTATGTTTAAAGAACTGTGTTATCCAAAAGAGAGGCCTTCTTGGAGTAGAATCTTATTCTATATTGACTATACTGACTGTTAGTGCGTGTACAAGCGTCTAAGTGTCTACACTAGATGCGAGGGCAGGAATCTTCCATAGTAACAGGGCTATGAATTACTTGCATAAAGACAGAGAAGCCGGGCCCTTTGCTCGGTAGCTGGAAGAATGTTTACTTAATCTACTAGACAGGAATGCATTGGGTAGGGAGCGGAGCAGATAATTTCGAAGGTGAAATACAGTTTTTGGCAGGCAACAGGCTGATGTCAGGCACCGTTAGCTGCGCAGAGAATGAGGACAAAGTTCATGGATACAGATGCGAGCTCAGACTGGAGCTTTCAGAGGCAGAAGGCAGGAAAAGTTTGATGGCAGAATCAGGGCCTACTTGCCTGGACTGTAAAATGGCATAAGTGAACCATATAAAGCCGGTGGCCTTTCGTACTTAGGAATGGAATATCCGGCCCATTTATGGCGGATCTGAAAGAGGACATGTTGGCGGTGGACACACATGTGTTTGCGTCTTCATAACTGGAACCGGAGGGAACATACATGTACTTGTGATTTATACATGAAACCGTTGGGGTCCAAGATAGGGGACATAACTGACCAGAAAAATCCATATTTCCACATTCCCTCCTTGTCCCCTACTTGCCCGTCAAGAGATATCAATCTTCATTAATCCATCGATCTGTTCATATAGCATCATTTGTTCTTCTTTCTTCTTCCGTGATGAAGGAAATCTTGGTGGTGGAATACACGATGTGGCACACAGACCACAGATCGCTGGTCCACATTGTAGACATAGACAGCAACTGAATAATATGAGGAAGCCAATACCTAGGAAGGATAGGACCTTCCATCCAAAGGTAGATAATACACTCCAAAACCAACCGGACCAAGTCCAGGTGCCTGGATTCTGGTGTATCTGGCTTACAATCTTATGAAGGCGAGTTATGGCTTTATATACAGATGGCGAATTTTCTGGTATGAAAATGCAACAACTTGATCCGATGACCCTACAAGCTCCGCCCCTATCGGCCAGGATGACGTCAAGGACAAGACGATTTTGAAGCACAACAATCCGCATAGCGGACTGCTCTTCTGTTAAATTGCCTAAGGCGGAAATAGTTTCGTTCACTACTGCTTCAAGGGTTCTAGTTAATCTACGTATCAGCTTACTATTGGTAACTGTACCTATATAGGGAAAGAGACCTTTATTGAAATCTGTGTATTTTTCCCATGCTGTCTCAGTGTAATCGACTATTGGGAGATCTCTCCTTTCTCTATTATGTACTAAATGAGTATTTCTGTGATAATCAGGAGGAGCTAGGAAAACAGGTGGCAAAAGGAATCCGATGTAGCAGGTACCATCCCAATCTAGTGGCAAACGTATGTATGCTGTCTGACCACATATGAAGTAGGAATGGTGGGAAGCTCTAAATGTAGACTTGCCTTGATCACTAAATTCTATTACAGTAGTGCATCTACTATGGCCCATATGTATGGAACCATTCTTTCTTACACATAATTCACCTTTTACTGGAAATACTGACATGGCGGGCAAAATTGGAGTAGCTTCGGATTCGACATTCAGGATCATGAGATTGAGCGTAAAATTACCTAATCCATACACTTCATTTTCTAGATCAGTTCCTGTTCTTTTGGGAAGTCCCTCCTTGTTGGGGTGGCAGACCTTGAGTAAAACTAAGTTCAGATTTCCCCATACCCAGTTTTTCTGGTAAACTGCAGAATTCGAATCTAGGTAATTAATTAAACTAAACCATGCTCCACAGGAGCCGTTGTGTGTGAACGGGTATGGAAAGAGAGGTAGAATTCCTTTATAGTTCTGATAGGGAGGGAGTCGGCCACATATCCAACAATTAGTAGCATTGCTAACCTGATGGGAATGATGTAACATACTAATAAAAGTGTTATTGCGCAGCGCAAATCTATAAGACAATTCATGCGGAGGTAATTCACTAAAAGAATGTTCAGCAGTAACATTATAAACATGTCTAGAAATAGGATAATATATGTGCAACAATATACTTGCAGTAATTATTAAAAGACTTAAGAAAAACAGAATTAATAACGTCACTGTGCAATGACTACGCAGTGATTTACAGTACGCATGTCGTTTCAATTTTATCCTTCTGTTTCTTTCTCTATACAGGTCTAAGGGATACATGTCAGAGACAAATTCGACCGCTTCACCTTGGAGAGGACTTAAACAATCAAATTGCCTGACTGGTTAGACCTAAGTTTTAGTTTGTATTGTTCATGGCTATTCAGTTCAACCAAAGGAAGTTTAGAGTCAATCGGGGAAGACACGCAAGGTGTGTCGTTTACATCTGACGGTAGTCCATGAAATTTCTTGATATGACTTGAATGTATCCAGCCTTTTCGTCCTTCGATCTTTACGGCTGTCCTCGTCGTTAGCAGTACGAGCTGAGGCGACTTCCACCTAGGATCCAGTTGGGACTTCCGATCAAAGTTCCTCACTAAAACCAAATCCCCTGGAATTACGTCATGGGGTTTCACCTCAGTGTTGTTGGGAAAGGCTGCAGCTACCTGTGAACGACAAGATTGTAGTGCAGACATCAAGGAAGCCAAGTAATCTGTCAGCATATTACAGTCAATATCAGTTATTTTGCGTGGTATAGGCGTCCCCCACATATTTGGTGGTCTACCGAAGATCACCTCATAAGGGGATAGCCCTGTTCGAGAGTGTGCTACCATTCTCATGTAAAAGAGTGCAACGGGTAAGGCTACTACCCAGTCGACACCTTTCTCTCTACAAATTTTGGACAATCTAATTTTCAGGGTCTGGTTATGTCGTTCCACGAGACCTGCTGCCTCAGGGTGTCGGACACAGTGAAACTTCCACTGATAGCCTAACAAAAGTGAAACGTGTTTCATTAATTCGGATGAGAACGGCTGGCCGTTATCTGAGTAGACAACACGTGGTAAACCGTACCGTGGGAAGAATTCTCGAACTAACTGTTTGGCAGTAGTCGGGGCAGTGTAATCTGAAACCGGGTATGCCTCTGTCCAACGGGAAAGAGCACAGACAACTACGAGAACATATTTGAATCCCCGACATCGTTCCATCTGGATATAATCCATCTGGAGGACTTCAAAAGGGTGATCAGGAGGCTGAAATCCACCCTGTTCTACGGGAATGCTTTTACCTGGGTTAAACTGACAACAGATCATACAGGTACGGACTTTTTGTTTAGCTGCTGCTCGTAAATGTTTGTTGAACCAAATGTGTTGGATGCTGTCTAGCATAGCTTTTTCTCCTAGATGTGCTGGACTATGTACAGTGTTAATAACGACCTGGACCATTGAATCAGGAAGGAACCACACAGATTTTTCCTTCGTCATCCATCCTTGATCCGTTTGGATCCCTCCTAACTCAGTCCATTTCTTTATTTCGTCTGGTGTAGCATGTGTCTGTATGTCGATTACGTCAAGAGCGGGATCCTTAACCATCATGCAATGTGTTGGTGTCGGGACTATTGTCTTTGTCATGTCGGATGTTTGAGTTTGAGCAGTCTGTTTAGCTGTTCTGTCAGCTAGATCATTGCCTTGAGAAATGATATCAGTAACTTTCGTATGAGCTTTACATTTCATAATTGATATTGCAGTGGGTAAATGTATTGCATCTAATAAGGCATGAATAAGGGGTCCGTGCTGAATGTGGGCACCGTGAGAAGTTAAATAACCTCTCTCTCGCCACAGCACGCCGAAGTCATGTACAACTCCGAATGCATAACGTGAATCAGTGTATATGTTGACTTTTTTATTTGTGGCTTGAATACAGGCTTGTGTCAGAGCGATGAGCTCTGCTGCTTGAGCGGACAAGGTATTTATGCAATTTGTTTCAATGATTTCAGTGTCTGTGGTGACTGCGTAAGCGGCCACTAGCTCTCCTGTACCTGTTCTCATACATGAACCATCTACATACAACGTCAGGTCTGGGTCTGACAATGGGACGTCTGTCAAATCTTGTCTGGGTTTCGTCGTGATAGTGATAACTTCAATACAATCATGTGCTAGTGGGTCTGTTCCATTTACAGGTAACAGTGTGGCAGGATTCAATGTACTACAACGTCTGATTTCTATATGTGGCTGAAACAATGTTAATTCGTAACCAGTAAGTCGTGCTATAGTCAAGTGTTGTGTTTGTGTGCGGTTCAAGAGAACCTCCACTGCATGTGGTACTTGTACTGTCAATGGATGTCCTAATACTATGGCATCGCTTTGTCTGATTGCTAAAGCTGTTGCTGCCACTGATTTCAGGCACGCAGGCAAAGCCTGAGCTACGGGATCTAATGTACTAGAAAAATAAGCACATGGTTTGTGTGATCCTGCTTGTTCCTGTGTGAGTACTGACAAGGCAGTACCTTCGCGTTCTGTAACGAAGAGTGTAAACTGTTTATTGTAACATGGTGTTGCTAAAACAGGTGCTTGGCATAAAGCTTTCTTTAAGCTTTCAAAGGCATGTGTATGTTCCTGAGTCCAAGGGAGAACAGTCGATGTGGCTGCCTCCTGTGTTGTCAATTGAATGAGTGGTTTTGCTAGAAATGCATACTGAGGGATCCACTGCCTACAATATGAAGTGAGGCCTATGAAAGCCCGCACCTCCTTTTGTGTCTTGGGTATTGGCATATTAGCAATTAGCTGGATGCGATCTGGTGTAAGCTGCCTTCCCTCCTTGGACAGCGAGTGACCAAGGTAAACAACTCGCTGGACACAGAATTGCAGCTTAGAAGGGGACACCTTGTGCCCCTTTTCGGCCAAAAATTGTAATACCGTCAGTGAGGCTTTCTCACATTCAGGTTCGCTTCTAGCGGTGATCAGCAGATCATCGACATATTGAAGCAGGGCAGTGTTGACTGGCATGTGGATACTGTCGAGTTCTCGTTTCAGTGCTTGGCTATAAATGCTGGGGCTTTCTGTAAATCCTTGAGGTGCGCGTGTGAATTTAAAGCTACGTCCATTTAAACTAAATCCGAACAAGTATTGGCTTTCCGGATCTATTGGGACGCTGAAAAAGGCATTTTTGAGATCAATTACAGTAAAGAATGTTGCTTCGGAATCAATGGCTGTCAGTAATGAAGAAATGTCTGGGACTACGGGGTATTGTGGTACTATGCATTTATTTAATTCGCGCAGATCAATAACCAATTGATATACTGGCGGGGCTGTTGGATCGGTTCGTTTAAGAATCGGAATTATCGGTGAATTACATACATTGGAGTCAGTTTCCACAACCACTCCTTGGGTAATAAGCTCGTCAATGATTTGTAGTAAAGCCACTACAGCATCTGGCGGTAACTTGTATTGTCGCATTCGTGGAAGTACCACTCCTGCCTTTAGTGTGACTCGATATGGTGTAATGTTCATGCAACCAACATCTGTAGGGCCTTGTGCCCATAAATGTGTCGGTAAAGTCTGTAGTCGGTGATCCATGTCTCGGGACACGTAGTGCCCTTTGAAATCACGTAAAAATAATCTTACTCCTTCCGGAGAACAACATATAATAGCTCCTAGAGCTTTCAAAGTTTTTATGCCTAACAAGTTTTCTGGACATGATTTAGTAAGTAATAAATCTGTAGTTCGTGTCAAGGGACCGATCGTAAGTGGAAGAGGCTGTGTTACTTCGTTAATGATAGGTTTTCCTGAAAAACCAAGGGAAATATTCTGTGTGCCTGAGAGGGGTGCCCCTGGAACTTCACTACGTTTTATTGTTGTTCGACTTGCCCCTGTATCAAGTAAGAATTTTCTATCTTGACCTAACAGTTCACTGTGTACATAAGGTCCTTCTTGATCCACAGGGACCTCAATAAGGGGTAAGCCAACTTCCCTCTCTAGGCTGTTTCATGAGTATCGTTGATAATCAGGATAGTCATACTGTGCGGTCTGATACATCTGTCGGGTCGTTGTTTGTGTAGCAGCAATAGGCTGCGGTGGCGGAGCTGGCATAGACTGTTGCGGAGCTGGCATGGACTGTGCATGCTGCGGAGCTCCTTGTTGGTTCTGATCCTGTCTAATTGGTCGTGGTCTTTCTTTTGCGTTACCTATGGCAATATTATGTTTTAAAACTGGACAATCGTGTACATAATGACCTGGCTGTTTACAATAGTTGCACGTCCCTTTAACAGGACCTATTGAAACACTGGACTGTGTTATACCCTTCTTATGACCGTCAGCTGGCACTGTCTGGGAAACTAGCATTTTCATTTTCGTGTCTTTCATGCGTCTATGTTCATGTTCTTGTTCTTCTCTAATTCTATTGTGATGGTACTGTAGCATTTGTAACATTTGTGACGGAGTGTTACCTTGCCAGGTACTCTCGAACTTCAATACTCTATTCTTAACTTGGGGCAAGGCATTTTCAACTAACTTTGTCACAAACAGATGTGGATACGACTCGCTACTTGCTTTTATTCCACTATTTATACCAAAACATTTCTCAAATCGGGAATAGAAATCACTAGTGTCTTCATCTGATTTTTGTTTACAGGCTGAGATTGCACCCCAGTCTTCCTTTTTCGTAGTTAATAAACGTGGCAGTACCTGTACTAGTAAACCTGGTAGCGCTTTGATCTTGTCCCCGAGCCCTGAACCTGGACCTCGAGCTTTTTCTTCGTTTTCTAATGCTGTCCAATCTATCTTTTGGTCTCCCACCTCCCAATCCGTTTCCTTGAGTTTTTCGTAAATGCCCGCAGACATTAATACCTTCAATATTGTCATAATGTCGGGGTAGGTATATTCTCCCATGAGTAACATATCTTTAATTTCACGATGGAAACCCGCTGGGTCTTTATCATGACTGGGTACCACTTTCTTCATTTCTAATAGTTCTATTTTAGATATGGGTGTGTATACAAACACACGTTTAAACTCATTGTCATCACCCTTTATCGGGTGCACTTCGCGTAAGGGATTCTGTCTATCCATGTAATACGTCGTTCTTTCCTTGATGGGCAGTGAGACATGTTCAGGACATACAAAAAGAATGTACTGCCTTCTAGATTCTAGTATTTCTCTAATTAACTTAGTACCGGACCCTCTCCATTTATTCGTGAGTAATTCAGTCAATATATCAGGTAAGGGGCCAGGATCGGAGTGTTGGCTTTTATATAATATAAGGAGTTGTTGAATCATGTAGATACCAGCTAAACGCTGTTCATCTGGGGCGAGGTTCAAAAACGTATGTGCTAGTGTATCATCACCATATTTTCCAGGACTATCAACCCAGTGAACGGCTGACCTGGCTAATTCTTGTTCGTCCATAGAATCGAGTATATGATAACCCCTTCGTTCTCGGAGTAATTTGTCAGCGGCTTGGAATGAATGTTCGGGGGACCTTATATTTATTATAGGAGTTTGGAATTTTCTGTTATTATCTGGACGTATCGGACATATCGGATCAGTAAAGCATCTAGGATTATTGCAAGATCTTCCTCTACCTACATAGGCCATAGTTTCTAACTGTCCTGTGGGCAGTTCTAATTCTTCCTCGTCCTCGGTTTGTTCTGGTTCGTCTACTGCTAATCTTTCCTCGTGTATTCGTTCTATTTCTTTGCGGATCTTTCGGCTCATAGCTACTATGCATGATCGTTTATCATGTCTCCCCTCTGATATATTCTTACCCCATGTGGTAAGAATCTGCATTTCTTCCGGATTTACCCCTGGTTGATCTTGATTTCTGATCGCACAGTTTATGAGGAAACGTAACAGTTCCCCCTGTATTTCCACCTTTTGGTACTCCATGGCTCTGTTAATACTCTCAGGATCTCGCCCTGATTGAACAAAATGATATATATTTTCTAAATGTGCAGTCTTTCCTGGTAGCTTCCCTAAATATATTGCAGCTCGTCGGATACGTAATGATGCCAGCATCATTTCGTCCCCTTTTCCGGGCACAGGGTCATATCTACAGTCTATTAGAAGTTCCTTGAGCGTGCTGGGAGTTACTAGTTCGGGCGTACGTTGGTGGGCTATTTCTTGAAAGGAAAGTTTATTTGTTCTGGGTGGCGTAGAAAAAATGCTTGATGTACCTCCGGTAGCACCACCTGGGGTGCTGGATGTGAAAGGATTCGTTGAACGTGATATAGCAACCATAGGTGTGGATGCAGATGTAGAAACAGATGTGCTTGCCGGAACTTGTGTCGGAGTTTGCTGTTGCAGAAGTACAGACGAAGGAGGGTCTTGGCGTTGAACCCCCTCGGCAGACGGTCTATGTGGCGCAGCATTAGCATACTCGGGAGCTGCGTCGTCTAAATAAGAGGAAAGAAAAACATCTTCTGCGGATCTGGGATGCCCTTTGGGATGTACTTTTATCGGAAACAATGGGGGTGGCAAGTCTTTTGGTATTTCCGGAGTAGCCTTAGGTAGTCCTTCGGCCAGAAGAGGATACATACCATTCACAAGGGCATTTCTTTGTCTGTCTGTTTGTTCTGACTTTACTCGAGTACCTTCCTCAATTAATGCACTTTCTCGAACTTTATTTGAATTCTCCTTACTCTTCTCTTCCTGTCTACGTGCTTTTTCTGTACGTCTATACGATTCTTTACGCCATAATTCAATGGCATCCTTCTGTGACTGTCTAGCTTTCCTTTTCCATAATTCTTCTTCTACTTTCACAATACAATCTGCATCCCAGGTCCCAGCTGCGGGCCACCTCTGACTTTCTGGTAATTCCTTGGTGTAGTCTACCCATAGATCAAGAAATAATATGGCGTCTAGGCCATGTTTATGATACATGAAGTACCCTGGAGTGTCCCTAGGAGGAATGGGAACAGCTTCTTCGAGTACCCCTTTTCTAGTTGTGATCTGTCTTAATTTCGAAAAGAGGGGCATATTGAGAACTGATCTGATCTGATACCTAATTTTGAACACGTTTAATACCATAAAACACAATAGTGAACAGTCATTCACACCACAATATACAGAACGTATTTAAAACATTTTAACATTTAACATTTAAACAAAATAGACAATGATGGCCAATTAGGGAACTAGTCCCTAAGCATAATACTCGATACTAACTAGGTAATTCTGAATTATATACTAGACATACTTGATATACTGCTAAACAGTACAGATACACTGCTGAAACAGTGCAGACCGGATTTGTGTACCCAAACCCGTCTTGACCGGCACAACCTATGTGCACGTCAGAACGCCTCCCCGATAATGGTACTCACCGGGTAGCTCGGAACGGAAGGCCTCGGAACTGAACTGAACTTGAACCGGACTGGACTCGACTCGGAACTTCGGAAACTTCGGAAACTGGTGGGCCTCTGTATACCTCGGATCTTGCTCTCTCAGCTAGGCTCTGGTCGGGATACTTCGCACTTCTCACCGCCTCGTCTGGGTGTTGATCGCAGCCTCAGTTACCCCCGCTCGGCAGGAGGGAGATACAGGAAATCCTGTGGGTACGCGTTGTTGTCCGTCCAGCTGTGACAGGAGACCGGGCCTGCAACGCACCGCCGGCGCGTGAGATGAGAAAGTGTCCCTGTTCGGGCGCCATTCATGTGGTAAATAATTTAATTACCGGGACTTAATTTAATACGGAAAATCTATAACAATAGCTCAGTAAAATAAGAGGCAGAATCCGTGGTATTAGAGGTTCGGAACGGGCTTTATTCCATAATCAATTTAAATCGATGAGCTCCAGATTCCATCACCACGAAGGTTCAGGAAGTGAAGACCGTACTTTATTGATAGGTAATCATTTTTATACAATAGGCATTACAGTGAAACAAATGGAGGAGGCGTAACAATTGATAGTAAAGATAAAACATACATGCGTAGCAAAAGTGGGTGTAACTGGGCGTAACTAAAGAACGTCATCAGGTATGATGTCATAATAGGGTGGTTCCATGAAAGAATTTCGCAATGTCAGCAGAAATACTTGGCAGAAATGCGCGCGCAGCAGCATGACGTGTGATTGACGTGCAACTAGGGGGTGAAGGGGACTTGACATTTAGCTCTACATGTGGCGACAGAAGTCTGGAGAGTCAAGTCAACCTAATCCCAAATCATATCTAACATCCTATGTTTAAAGAACTGTGTTATCCAAAAGAGAGGCCTTCTTGGAGTAGAATCTTATTCTATACTGACTATACTGACTGTTAGTGCGTGTACAAGCGTCTAAGTGTCTACACTAGATGCGAGGGCAGGAATCTTCCATAGTAACAGGGCTATGAATTACTTGCATAAAGACAGAGAAGCCGGGCCCTTTGCTCGGTAGCTGGAAGAATGTTTACTTAAACTACTAGACAGGAATGCATTGGGTAGGGAGCGGAGCAGATAATTTCGAAGGTGAAATACAGTTTTTGGCAGGCAACAGGCTGATGTCAGGCACCGTTAGCTGCGCAGAGAATGAGGACAAAGTTCATGGATACAGATGCGAGCTCAGACTGGAGCTTTCAGAGGCAGAAGGCAGGAAAAGCTTGATGGCAGAATCAGGGCCTACTTGCCTGGACTGTAAAATGGCATAAGTGAACCATATAAAGCCGGTGGCCTTTCGTACTTAGGAATGGAATATCCGGCCCATTTATGGCGGATCTGAAAGAGGACATGTTGGCGGTGGACACACATGTGTTTGCGTCTTCATAACTGGAACCGGAGGGAACATACATGTACTTGTGATTTATACATGAAACCGTTGGGGTCCAAGATAGGGGACATAACTGACCAGAAAAATCCATATTTCCACATCATGCAGGTAGCTTTTTCTTTTTTCTTGTTCTTAAATTATAAAGGAAGTGCAGTCATGCATCTTCCCTTACCTAGGCTGATTTTGGCCCCGGGAACCCAATTCCCTGGGGTTAGGTATTTATAGAATGTGGAAGGAGTCCATGTGCCCCCCTGCCCAGGCCGATTATGGGCCTGGGGAACCCATCCTCTGGGGCCCAGCTTTTTTCTATTTTTAAAATATTCCATGGCCGATTTTTGACCTGGGGACCCCATACCCCAGGGCTTTCCTTTTTTATTTTATTTTGCTTTTTAAACATGGGGGAGCCAGCACTGCTTGGAGCTTCTAAACATTCAACATTCAACGCCCTCTGTCCATGAGCAATTCTGCTCTGTTTTGTGCATGTGAGAGTATTTTACATGCACTCGCTTTGACGAAGCAGAGCAGAGTTTTCTATGGCTTGTCGGGAGCTGGCCACCAGTACGTGGGTTCCCTGGCCCCACCTAGTTCATTCACTGTGTATCGTGGAGGAAGCCTCAAGGCCCTCATGGTCCCAGCCAGCTCGCTGCCTTCCGTGGGAGCCAGCATTGCTTCAGCAAGTAGGTTGCTGCTAGAAATGCGGCTCTCTGTGTGCGAGAGCAATCATTTCATCCTGCCCACATGGCAGCAGACAGGGAAACAGATAAAAACTGTGGGGCATATTATCAAGAAACGGTGTTCAAATAATATGCCCTTGAGAATTCCCATAGAAGCCCATGCTCTGGTGTCAAAATGGACTTCTATTGGAATTCTCTGCGGCATAATATCAAGCCCATTATCACCGCTTTAGCAGCAGTTTTCTGCCGCTAAAGCGGTGATAATTTTAACGCCGTGCTTGATAATATGCCCCTTTGTTCCTAGCAAGCAAGAGCAGTTTGATGGCACCCGCTTGCTGGAAGCAGAGTGCTGTTAGTTCTTGCTTGAAAGCAAGCAGCAGTCACCCAAGGGTGGGTGCCTCAGGAGATAGAAGAGCCGGCCCCAGGGCGAGATGGTCCCCATGGCCATTAATGGTGCCAGAAGGGTGGCCACATGACGACACTCCTTTAAATACCAGAGGCTGGCCCTGGGAGGTGGTGGTCCCTGGAGCTGTATATGGCCTGGTCTCTAATATATATCAATTAAACTATTAAGAATTCAGTAAGTTCAACCAGCTGCACATGTGTGACTCTCAAAAAATAACACAATATATCAAGGTACATTCAGAAAAGTCTCCTAAGGGGAAGTACACAAGTAGATCCCTGCTAATGGGGACCGCTGCTGTGGTGGGCCAGTGTTGACAGTCTAAAGTCTGCCGCAAGTGCGTGGTAGGAATAGTAAAATGCGTGTGGAGCAAGTAACACCATGGTATACCGCCACAGTCAACAAAATGCATCAATGGGACTAAGTGAACATAATTAATATCATACAAAATTATATAAAGGAGCAAGTTACAAGCAGGTATATGCAAACATTCCAAAATGCCAAATGTGCAGTTGTAGATCTGTAATTGAGTGACTGAGGGCAAGAGATAAACACAATTGGATACTGGAAGGCAGTGTCAAGGATGAATGATCTCCCAAAATGCAGGGAGAAGGAAACATGCCCTCAAGACTGTTGAAACATGTAATGGCATATGCATCATGTAAAAAATGTCTAGTCACCATCTCGCCAGAATGATAAGGATGGGACAAGAGCCTACATAAGCAATGAGATCTCTAACTGGCAGAGTAAGTGGTGAAAACAAGTCGTAAATACACTTCAATCACAAGTGCGGGACAAAAAATAAGTAACAGGTAGCATGTCAAGATGCAGGTAAAAGAGAGGGTGGAGCAATAATTTGCTTGGAGAGAGTGACCTGTATATAATGCAAAAAGGGGGAAGGCTGCATTAACGTTTGGGACAACTTGTGTCAGCGGGACGTGGCGACAGGGAGGGTGGCAGGCAGATGCGGAAACAGTTTGTGACAGAACGCAATCAAGCCAAAGTGGGCAAAGCCATGATCCTACAGAGGACAATTGAGGACAAGCGAGTAGAGGACCTTGCTGTCAGATCAGACAAGTGGAAAATAAGTATCAATGTGCATTTAGAAATCAAAATAAGTGAAAGTGTCTTTATCTGTGAAGTAAACCACCAGAACCCGTGAAGATGAAGAAAAGGGTAGAGGAACCTTTGCATTTGCAGATCACAATCGAGGACCCCTTCCTTTCCTCCTGAAATGAGGAACATAAAACAGTCAGTTAAGAGTACTACACTGGGTGTCATAGAATAAAAACAACAGCGGGTGAAAATATTAACAGCGATAAGGCCTACACATAATCCAAACACAGGAGAAAGTCAGGCATTATACTTCATGTAAGTGTACCCATGCACTTTTTCTAAATTGCGTCCCCCGGGCTCTTGGTTTCTAAGTCCAGAATACACTTTGATTCTTTCCTCCTAAGTATCAGTCTCCAATCACCACCCCTGGAACTGTGGGGAATTTGCTCAATGGCAAAGAAGAAGAGAAGAGAACTGTCAGAGTTGTGTCTCTCCTGAAAGTGTTTCACTACAGGGTAGTTGGGAATTCACTTTGTGATGACTCTCATATGTTCGAGCACCCTTTTTATGACCATGTGTGTGGTGCTGCCCACAGACCTCAGATGTGAAGGGCGTTCCAAGATGTATATCATGAATGTGGAGCTGCAAGTGAGTAACCTTATGATTTTTCTGGTGTGGCCTGGTCTGGAAGATGAGCACTCTTTCTTCATGATACTCTTCCTGCAGTTCTTGAAGTGCCCACATGGAAAAAAGCCCTGTAGACTGTGGTCCCTGTTATGTTTCTTAAGTGTGATGTCACTGTGGACCAATATGTACCTCAAATTGCATCCCTTCTTGTAGGTAATCATGGGTCTGTCGTGGATGGACTGTCTTAAGGTTGGGTCACTTTTGAATACATCCCAATTTTGGACAAGAAGTTACAAATATCTTTGGAGTTGTTGTAGTACTTCATGACCACTCTTAGGTCAGTCTGTGTGTCAGTTTCCCTATTTATAGTGTTGTCAAACAGAGTGTGTTCCCTGGTTACAGTCTTGACCTTATCTATGGCTCTCTTGAGTACCCAAATCAGTTAGCCCCTTTCTCTAAATCTCCTGACCATGATGGTCTGCTCCGTGAAGTAGGTCTTACCGGTGTTGCAGTTATGATTGGCCCTCAACAGCTCACTGTAAGGAATACTCCATTTGAGAGTGTCCAGATGGCTGCTGAGGGCATACAGGAGGCTGTGGTTGTCCGTGGGCTTATGGAAAAGGCTAGTGTGTATGGCTCCATCAATAATCTCAATTTTTACATCAAGATATTAAATCATGGTCTTGCGGATGGTGTGAGTGAGAATGAGATTATGGGGTTTGTTGTTCAACTTGTCAACAAAGTGTTTGGCCTCCTATTTGGCACTTTTCCATATGATAAACAGGTGATTGATATATCTGAGCCAAAGTATTATCTGCTCAAGTTCGGGTAAAACTTCAGAGTTATTGAAGAGGTCTTCCTCCCACCACCCTAGGAACAAATTTGCGAAACTTGGAGCTAAACATGTCGCCATCACAGTGCAGAGTACCTGTTTAAACAGGGACCCATTGAAGAGAAAGATGTTGTTAGATAAGCACTGTCTGATCATTTCCAGGTTCATGTTAGTGTGTGCAAGATATCTGAGAGACCTGGCCCTCAGGAAATGTTTGCATGCTTTGATGCCTTTTTCATGCTCAATGATAGTATAGAGCAAGTTATTCTCCAGGGCACTCCCCCTGGAAGACGAAATGGGCCTTCCTGGGGGATTGCATCCATCCTTGTGTACCTTAAGGAAGAGGTATAATATCGGCAATTTGGGAAAATATTTCTTCAAAAAACAATACTCTTGCCATTTAAGGATGCCCTTGTCCTTCCAGTCAGTAAGTTTATTTCAAAGGTCAGTGACACTCTTAACATATGTGTCTCTGTCAATATTCATAAAAAACCTGTTGTCACTGAGTTAACATGAGGCTTTCTAGTTATGCATCTCTCTAGTGAGGAGCACAACATTCCTCTGCAGGTTGTACCACGTCCCCGGGTATTTACTGTAATGAAGCAGGGGGGCTGCCACCTCCCCAGGGCTTCATTTAAACCAAAGGATAGTGGCCACAGAGAACCTCTGCTTGGGGCTTACATAGGCCATGGGGACCACCACCTTCTTGAGCTAAATAAATATAATGGGGGGCATGGGCCCCTCCGGGCCATAGGGTTCACCACCTCCCCAGCCTTTTAAAAACAAAATTGGTGTAAGGGGAGGGGGGCTGTGGAGCCCCCTCCCCAGGCCAATTTTGGCCTCGCGGACCCCATCCCCAGGGTCTAGCTTTTTAAAAAATATATTACTGGTGGGTAAGGGGGTTGTGCGGCCCCCCTCCTGCAGCCAATTGCAGCCCTGTGGACCCCATCTCCCAGGCCCTGACAATATGAAGATAGGGGAGGGGGACTCTGTGGCCCCATCCACAGGTCAATTTTGGCTCCGGGAACCCCATCTGGGCCACGTCTGATGGGTGCCCCTAGGGCACCCAGTCTCCAATGGGACCATGGTGGGAGCCTGAATGCCCCTGCAGTCCCTGTTGGCTCAGCTCCTCTTGCGGGAGCCAGCAGTACTTTCAGACGTAGGGAGCTGCTGGAAAGGCAATGTTCTATGTCTGAAAGCAACTCTGCTCTGCTTCCAGCAAGCAAGAGCATTTTCAATGCTCCCGCTTGCGGGAAGAGGAGCATTTGCTGTGGCTTAGCACGAGCAACAAAACTCCCGCCAAGCCACAGCAAACAGCTATGTCCCGGGGGTGGGCACTCTATGCTGGCCCTGGAGGTGGGTGGCAGTTCCAAGGCCATCTATGGCTCCAGAAGGGGGGAGCTACGTGGCCTCCTCCCTAGTTCTAGCAGGTCGTGCCCCGGGGTGGTGGCAATCCACGGGGCAAAGACAGGCCCCTCTACCATTTTGAAAGATTAATTTGGTCCCGGGGAGGTGGTGGTTCCCCAGGGCCTGTGGGGGGGGGGGTTGTGAGGACCATATTACAAATTTAAATAGCCCCAGGGAGGTGGGGGTCCCTGAGATAGGGGGTCTATGAGGCGCCCCCGCTTTATATCATCAATATTTCCTGGGCTTGGGCAGGTCCGTGAGATGCCCCCATTTCTTTAATGTAGTAATGGTGGCAAGCCCCAAAGACGTGGCCTACCCTGGGGCTTTATAATAGAGAAGCTCAGGACCCAGCGATTCTCTTTTTTAAAAAAATTTTGGCCGCAGCTCCAGCATGACTCCCGCCATCATTTTTGTTTCAAAAATATTTTTTCTTGGCCTGGTGGTCCTTTTGGGACCTCCTCAAGAGGCCTAGGGGGTCAGGGTATTCCTACCCTTCACCCTTTTCTTATAAATATATTTATTTTCTGGGACTCAGCTCAAGCCGAGTCCCAAGATGCCTGCCAACACTTCCTGGTTTGAAGTTTTGGCAACCAATCAGATCTCAGCATGAGATCGGGAGGGTTTATGGAGCCTGCACGTCAGTATGTATACAAATTTGGATTCGGTTAATATCCCTAAAAGTAATGAACGGATTGACACCAAATTACAAAAAAGTACTTTGTAGGACCAGTATCTACCTTCATGCCAAATTTGACGTAATTCTGTTCAGCAGTTCAGGCTGTAGCCATGTCTAAAGTTCTCATGGGAATGAATATGGGGAAAACACGTTTTGAGACCTCCTGTTTCTTGGCCCCCGCTTGATGGATCACCACAAAACTATCAAGACAGCAGCTGAAGTAAGTGTCACATTAGTTTTGCAAGTTTTGCAAGGATTCATCAAACAATGCCAAAGAAAAAATAAAACTAAGTTCTAAATATAACTACCTACTGGTGACCGCCAGTAGGTAATAAAAATATAAAACTGAATATATATGGCAGTCGCCAGTAGGTAGTTATAGTTAGTAATGAAGTTTCAATAGGAAAAGTATTTAATTTTTTGCCAATAACTTTGGCTCCGCTTGACAAATCTTAATGACATTTCTACAAACCTTCCCCTTTTTGTTTTAGCTGCTGTGTTGAAAGTTTTGGGGTGATGCGTCAAGAAAAAAGAAAGGTCTCAAAATGCATTTTCTCCATGTTATGTCTGAGGAAATTATTAATTTTTTGAAAACCACTACAGCTGAACTGCTGAACAGAATAACTCCAAATTTGGAAGAAAGCTAGATATTGGTCTAGAAAACGTGCTTTTTTGTTGTTTGGTGTAATCTGGTCAGTAATTTCAGAGATATTAAGTTTAAAATATGGATATCTGGAGCCCGAAATCCTACTGAAACCCATCCCCCAAAAAGTCACCAACTGTTTGTATCCCTGTTCTATCCCATTTTTTTGCAATTACATCATTAACATGTGATGGTAATATCGAGGATTGCCAAAGAGGGGTATATCTATTAAATTTCGGGATTTCCATCAGCTTAGCAGCCTGCCTCCAGACCTTCCATGCACTAATAATAATCCTCAACTTGGTATTTCAGGCAAGATGGCGGTGAGGCAAGATGGCGGTCGCTTGAGGCTGCAGTGCCTGTCAACCAGAGCAATGTCGGTATGGAAAGGCTGAGATAGATGCTGTGTAGTGCTTACAGATTTGAATGGCTCCGTTCCCTTTTGGAGGATATCCCGCTGAGCGCAAATATACGATATTAAGGTTGGCAACGCTAATAGGACTGACCATTCTACGTTATTGGGGAAGAACACAAGAAGCGCCAGCAACTCACCTTGAGGTTGGCCCGAGCACCTGGATGGCACCGAAGATGTCGGTGGCGGCGGCTGCAGCGAAGGTGAGAGCAGCAAGACTGGCACAGCGGGAGACTGTCGAGGCGGAAGGAAAGGTGGTGAGATGCTCCGATGAGTCGCGCGACGCTCCTCCAGCTCCCAAGGCAGCGGGACGTGGAAACACTGCCAAACCTAAGGAGGGCAATGCGAAGATCGGTCCTACGGTGGTCGAGCTGTTCCGGAGAACTCCGCTTCCGGGTCGGGAGAGGAAGACTGGAGAATGCGGAAATGCAGCTCCGGCCTCAGCTGTCATACCTGCACTGGCGTTGGTGGGAGAAACGGATGCCGAAAGTGGGGGCGAGTCAGCAGCTCCATCTCCGTCTTCCTGGTCAGGTGGAGGCTGTGAGGCTGCTGCCGCTCTTGACGCTCCTGACGCTCCCGGTTTGGCTGCGGTTCTTAGCAGGTCGGGGGCAGAGGAAGGTATGACTGTCTCGGTGTTCTCCTCCTTCGGGACGGGTAGTGAGGCTGTCAGTGGGGGCTGTTTAGAGGTGTAGACCCAATGCAACAAGATAGCAAGTAATGATCCAGATGGCGCGCTGAATCTCGCACACGCTCATGAGAATATAGAGAGCGTAGAGAGCGGCGCTGAGCTAGATACCGAGCTAGATCCCAGCGATTTTTTTTCCTTGTCGGATGGGGCAGGGCAGTCAGATGAATCCGCCTCATGCACCACTGACGAAAGCGGATCAGAGGAGAGGGATAGAGATATCAGGACTAATTCAAAAACGATTTTGAAAAACTTACTGTTATTGCTTTAATGATACAAGGGGTTAATTGAACTCTGCACAGTGAATGTGAAATTAAATCGGCACACGCTCTGGTTGTACCGGGCACGACCATCACAAACAGACCTTGGTGTCTGTATGCCTCACTTTGGGTGTTGGGTGGGAGGGAGGGCCTGTCATGTACAGGGAGGGTGTGTGGGAGGGTGTGGGTGAAAAAACAGGGGGAAAAAAAGCATTTCCAATAAATAATTTGAAAGTAGTGGCAAAACAAATAACTATGAGGATGATTTTTGTTCATTCTTTGATGAGCAACGTAAGACTTACATATAAGCTCTTTCACTCATTTGGTATAATCAAAATGATAAGCTCTGGGAGATTAATGAATAATGTAAAATGGGGAGACTAACAATTTGTTCTTGGAATGTGGCGGGGTTGAACGACAGAAATTAAAGAAATCGACTAGGACAAATAATTAAGCAAGAATCTTTTGACATAGTTTGTGTACAGGAGACGCATCTATCCTGGGAAAAAAAGATCTGCTTAAATTTGGAGGATATGATATCGCTGTTAGTACAACACAAACATCTAACACTCGGGGAGTAACTATACTAGTGAAATCATCTATTCAAACAACATCGCGCAAAAAAGCTGATGCCCTTGGGAGATGGGCAATTATAGAACTAACCTCCGGCGTAACTGTCTGCTCAGTTTATGGCTCGAACCTAGATGACCCTCAAATATTTAAAGATCTTGAATCAGAACTTTTGTTCTGGCCTAAATTGATGGTTTTTTGTGGAGATTTTAATATCTCTATGAGATTACCAGATGAAAGTATAAATTGTTTAGGGTATGTTGGAAGAAAACCGAAAGTATATAAAGCAATTTGTCAACTTATGGATATCCATGGCTTAGTGGACGTTTGGGTTAAAAAAAACCATTCAGATCCTGGGTATACCTATTTCTCGCATCCCCACAGTAAATATGTAAGAATAGATTATATACTTACAACAACGGACCTGGCTGATCATGCTGAGATCACTAAACTCCCGAAACTACTATCCGACCATAATCCCTTGACTCTGTCGCTTCAATTAGATAATTTCACTAGACCCCGCACTACTTGGACATTTGATAGGAAATTATTATCTAATCAGGACTACATTTTATATATAAAAAACTGGACACAACAATTTTTTGATATGAATCGTTATAGTGCATCTAGGGGAATGGTCTGGGACTGTTTTAAAGCTGCCCTTAGAGGTGAAACGATTAGCTATGTGGCAAGGCATCGAAAAAAACAAAATAGGGAGAAGCAAGTACTGATGCAGGAACTGATAACAGCTGAAGAGAAACATAGGTCTTTAATATCAAATGGTGGGGAGGCGGGGTCCAGTATGTGTCGTATACTTGTCCTGAAAACAGAACTTAACAGCTGGCTGAATCAGAAAGCAGCAGAGACGTTCCAAGCACATCGAGCTAAGCTGTATGAGAATGGAGAGAGAGTGGGGAAGCAATTGGCAATGCGTACTAGGCAGAAGTCTACATATAACACTAAAACTACAATTAAAGCTAACAGCCAGGAATATAAGAACTCTGGGGATATCGTTGAAATTTTTCAACAGTATTATCAAAAGTTATATCAAAATGATATCCCAGCGGGTTCAGATGCTCTGGATAAATCGGATAATTCAGATGAAATAGAAATTTTTATTAGGGAATTTATGAGAGATACGGAAGGAATCAAAATAATAGATAATGACACTAGGGAAGATCTTGATAGAGAAATTGACCTTGTAGAGCTTCAATTAGCTCTATCAGGCTTAGCTTCAGGGAAAGCAGCTGGTCCCGACAAGATTCCCCTCGAACTTTTTAAAGTTTTAGGTATTCAAATTTTACCATATTTAGTGGACCTGTTTATCGGTATACAATCAAGCGGGAACCCCCCTGAATCCTGGAGAGATACCAACATAATCATTTTCCCAAAGAAAGGCAAGCCAGCAGATGTACCTACATCGTACAGGCCGATCTCCCTGATCAATTCAGATTCTAAACTTTATGCAAAAATTATGGCTAATGGACTTGGGAGGGTTATAGAACATCTGGTCTCCCCGTGGCAACATGGCTTTGTCCCGGGCAAAGGCACAACAGATCATACCCGCAGGGCTATTACCTTATTTGATATTATGTCAAAGACGGGAGACCCGATGTCAATGATCCTCCTAGACGCTGAAAAAGCGTTTGATCTGGTGTCTTGGAGATTTCTGTGGGGAGTTTTAGAACAATGTAATCTCGGGCCAGGACTTATTAATTCCATAAAGGCCATGTATCAACAACCCAGGGCCAAGTTACAAATGATGGGATTTGAATCGAGACCTATTAATATCTCAAGAGGTACCAGACAGGGGTGTCCTTGCTCCCCGATTTTGTTTGCACTATATATAACCCCCTGATTATTAGAGTATTATACAGCCAGAAAATAAAACCAGTCATCGTTGGGGAATATGAGACTAAAATTCTAGCATATGCCGATGATGTGGCAGTTTTAACACCAGATCCCGCTGAGGCTATTGTTGAAATTGAAAGAATTACACGTCAATTTGGACAATATTCGGGATATTCTCTAAATAGAGATAAGACGGTTATACTCTGTACTGAAAATATTATATTTACTGACCCCAGGATTGCAATAAATACGACCTATCTAGGAGTGTGCATTACTGCGAAAATAGAAAACATTAACAATCTGAACTATGATCCTCTAATTAAGAATATTACTAAAGATCTTCTAAGGGTAAATAACCTACATCTATCCATTATTGGTAGATGCAATTATTTAAAAATGAATACACTCCCTAAAATACTGTATTTATTTCGGGCTATCCCCCTGTTTTTAGAGGAAAAAATCATGATATTGCTTGAGTCCCAAATGTCTAGTTTTATATGGCAGTATGGGAAAATCAGGAGATCAATTAAATATTTATCTCTTCCTCAAAACAGAGGAGGGCTAGCTGCTCCGAACTTGAGGCTATATCATTTGGCCGCCCTTCTTCAACAAATGGTACCTCTCCTTGTGATGAATGAAGATAATCAAGATGTTGTGATTCCTTCTATCTATGAAATAGCATTGGGGAAAGAAGCTCAAGGACTCCTGTTAAGGCAAACTGAAGTAAGATATTATAAACAATATGATTCAGGTGTAGTAGTTATTTTTATTTTTATCTTTTATTACATTTATGTATACATATATGTATATATATATATATATATATATCATTTTCCTCTTAGGGAACTGTTGTGGGCTAGTAAACCATGTAACAAAAGCAATTTAAAGGAAAAGATGATTATTTTGAAAATAATTAATTGATGAAGTAGAATGAGTTGGAGAATGGTAACCACTTGGGATTCCCTGGTCTTTTTCATATGCAATTATGGTCACTTGACAGTCATTCCATGATTCCATGATTTGTTTAGATAATTACAAAAATACTTTACATTGAAATCTAGGCATGGCTTATTTAAATGTAGGTATCTGGCAATGTTTATGAAACTACATTATGGCTTGTACTAAGCATATATTTTTTTATGCTAGTCACCGCTTGATTGTTGGAAAATGTATTACTACGTCTGTCTCCTATGTCACTTGAGGAAATGGTTTGCCACTGTTTTTTAGGGAATTTGACACAATTCACTATTGTGGCTTTGTCAACGACCGTGGTGGTCAAAACACATCAGCTGGTGTAATAAACCTATCAGTGTGAAAATCCATAGAGAGCCGGTCTTTCTATGTTGGTTCGCAGCAAAGGTTTGGTTTGAATGTGAAACACGGGCCCTGCTCCCATCCCTGACAGGTGGAGACAGCTGGGAAAGCTGTAGATATAATGATATATCTATATATACATATATATATATGTATATAAAGGCATGAACCAACAAAACCAATCCGCCATTAAATAAAGCAAGTACAAGTGGCACTGTAACTGCATCAACATCAGTATCAGAATTAAGCTCCACCCTGGAGAGTGAATCCGAAGACGAAACACCACGAGCAACTCCAGGATTGGGGTTTACCAAACTTTCCGTCGCTCAGGAGGTGGATTGCCTGCACTAAGACAGGAGGCATACACTGCGACCTCGGGCGCAGAGTGGACAAAACGCCAAAGAAACAACAAGAAACGCCGGGAAAGACGCAAATGTAGCCAACAGTGAAAAACAGACCAACAGAACACCGGCCAGGGGCAGATGGAATCGAAAATAAACAAAATTGACTCTAACACCCTAATCAATTTGACTGATATCAACTTGAGTATGGCTGAAAAACAGATCTTGGCACTTGGACTATCATACAGCCCAGAGAGCAGTTTCAATTATGCAGAAACTCGTATGGAGGTTTACAGATTCATACGGAAGTTGAAATTGCGCAAGTTACATCTCTTGCAGGCAAAAAAACAGCCAGAACCGCCTATGACTATTATTCACAGTCCATCTTTATTAGTGGCAGGGGATGTGGACTTACTACAGGATCTGTACCATCTGCACAATTATCAAACAACTGATAAAATATGAATAAGCATGTCCACACTTGACATCAGTGGAACAATAAGGACACCGTTCAAACCAAAGACCACTTTTCATCCGGTGATGCTTCATGACAATCTGGATGTGTACAATGAGCAAGTCACGGTGGAACTTAAACGACTTTACAGATCCACCACATGTGCCCAGCATGCTCGCAATTGGCAGAACAACTGTTATGTACAATTGATGAAAAAGCTACAAGGTAATGATAACATAATTGTGAGACAAGTGGACAAAGGGGGCAATATGGTGTTGTGGCCTCGAATCTTATACATGGAAGAAGTGTAAACCCAATTGAATGACATAGAGTGCTACAGGAGGAGTAATATGCACAGTGTCAAGTTGGCATGGAATGAACATTACCCTAAACTACTTGCTTGGAAGAGTGGAGGGCTTTTGAGTGAAGAAGAATTTTGTTTCCTTAAAAAAGAGCATCCAGTCATTTCTGCAATTTACTTCATACCAAACATCCACAAAAACGCAATCAAACCTCCTGGCAGGCCGATAATTTCTGCGTGCAACAGCCTTATGGAGAACACCTCACGATATGTGGATTATTTTCTTCAAGAACATGGAAAAAACTTGCCTTTGTATCTGCAAGACACCAGTGACTTCCTGAGGAAGATCAGTGAGGTTGCATGGGTGATGAATACAGGCCCCAGCTAGGCCCGCAGGACACAAGGGTTCGCTCTCCTGTAATGGAATCTATAAGGAAGTTGGCACGGAAACTGCAAAGTACAAAGACAGCATTTATTAACCCTTAAGGGTGGTCCTACAATCCACACAACACTCTTCAGTATTGCACAGAGTAGCACAAAGAACTTGCATACACGGTCCCCTTTTATACACAACAGAGGGGCTCGTAAGTGGGTGGATACAACATGAGGCCGAAGAAAATGACCATTTATGGTCATTTTCGATACTGAATCAATATGTAGGCGGAGCTAACACACTCCTTGAGCCCGCGAAAACATGGTCAAGCAAGGCTAACTGATAACAGATGTGGTCAAGTCTGGGCATGTGCCAGATGGACAAAGGAGCTATTTATAGACTGTTACTAGGCAGATTACAAGAGCAACTAACACAGAGGTTGGACTCTTCTCGTGGGGAACACGTGGAAGCATGACAATACAAAATGGAGTCCAAACTTCGGTCAACATAACGGAGAAAACATGCTCTATAAGAGGGGAATTAATGTCTTTAGTAAATGCTTAATCACATCGTTGTTTCAATTTACAACAGACGACCCTTTCAGCATTTACTGAAGACATCCGGTTTGTTAGGATAATCATCATGTATGTCAATTGTCATCATTTCCTCAACTTCTTTAGCTAAACGTTTCTGGTGAGCAACATCGGCAATAGCTTTCTTATCAGGGATACAGAATGATACACATAATGAGCAGAGTAAGGGACCACATTGAACGCAGATACAGCATGAAAACAGAACCGCTACAATAATGCAGAGACCAGTTAGAACCTTCCATCCCCAGGCAGTAATTAACGCCCAAAACCATCCAGAAAAGGACCAAGTGCCGTTTTCTGTATGGATCTCAGCTGCAATTTTATGCAGTTTATTGATGGCATTATAAACTGATGGCGTATGATCAGGGATAAACACACAACAGCTACTTCCAATAATTTTACATGCTCCTCCTCTGTCAGCTAGCATAACGTCTAATACCATACGATTCTGCAATGCAACAATTCTAGTAATTTGCAATTCCTCCGTAAGATTCCCAAGTGCAGCAGCAGTCTGATTTGTTACAGCTTCTACCACTCTTGTTAATCTTCGGATCTTCCTACTGTTCAGGGCAGCTCCAACAAAGAAAAACAATCCTAAGTTAAAATCAATATACTGCTGCAGACTGGTATCAGTCTGATCTACATCGTCAAGTGATAAAGTACGTTTATACCTATTTACAGTCACATTATTCAATAATTTCAGATCCTTATGATAAGATGCGGGAGCTAGGAATACAGGAGGTAATAGAAATGATACATAGCATACCCCAGACCACCCAGCCGGCAGACGGTAATAACCTTTATTTCCACACACAAAGTACGTATTATGGGAGGCTAAAAAGGTACTATTGTTCAACCCGTCAATGTTTAGAACAGTAATACAATCACTAACACCAACAGGGATAAAACCCACACTCTGGACACATAGGTCCGCTTGAGCTTGTGCTACTTGAATCACAAATTTGTCCTTTCCCACAGTGTCTCTTGTGTTCGTGAAGATGTAGGGAATGGATTCATTGTCTGGTCGGTACTCTTCCCACTCCCAAATTGTCCCATTCGCTTGTGGATACCCATTTTTGTCTTGATGGCATTCTTTATTGAGTCTGAAGAGCAATCGTCCCACTGTCGGTTTCCGAGTAGCAAAAAGCAAAGTATACCATGCTCTACAAGAGCCATTATGAGAGAAAGGAAGTGGTATAAATGGCGTTCCTCCTTTCTTCTGATGAGCTGGCATCATCCCACATATCCAACAGTTCGTAGCATTCGTAGCAACGTGGGTATGATGCAGCATCTGGATGAAAGTGTTATTCAAGTAAGACTGTCGATGCTTCAACTCTTGATACGGTAATGTATAAAAGTAGTGCTCCTCAGGCACCGGAGTTGTCAACACAAGAATCTTCCGAGCGGGTGTTACATCCTCCATGAACCATGTGGTTATCCCAACAATGGCTACTGTCAACATGAACCCTAATGCACAAAGGATTTTCTTTTTCTCCATGTCAAGGTAAAAATAAAACCCAATATCTTCCTGAAACTAAAAGTCTGTCAGAACTCTTCCCCTTGGGCAGCGGTTGATTTCTTCACCAGCTGGCCAAGACGGGTGTCGCTACACTAATGCAGGGCTGATCCCCCCCCCCTTGCCTCATCGGCTCTCCGTTTCACTAACCCAAGGGCCGTTCTGACAGTATGTCCCGGTACTGAAAAAAAAAACTCACTTCCTTGGTCGAAGATGATATCGCCTTCCTCCAGGAGTCGCGTGGTCCGGAAAGAGCTCCTCGGTGGCGTTTGGCTCCGCAGCACGGCCTGTCTCTGCAGCCAAGATTTCTCGTTGATCGGTCAGCACGGCAGGTTCCACCAATCCGGGCGGCACCTTCCTACAGTGCAGGGAATGGATCCAATTCTTTCTGTTGGAGACTCGCACAGCCGTCCTCGTTGCGAGGAGGACCTGCTCAGGACCCACCCATCTCGGTTCCAAGCTGTTCGTCCTGTCGAAAACTTTCACCATCACGTGGTCCCCAGGCCGGAGACCATGTCCTTCACCGGTAGACCGATCAGGGAGCGCCTCTCGGACCTGTTGATGGATAGAAACCAAGTTATCCGTTAACTGTGCCAGATAATCGCTCATCATTACACAAGGTACATCATACACAGCCTTAGGTCTTGGTGGACCCCAAATATTCATTGGGCGTCCGAAAACAATTTCATAAGGTGTAAGGCCAGTTCGAGAGTGTGGTACCGATCTAATTGACAATAACGCCAGTGGCAGAGCGTCTGGCCAAGTCAAAGACGTTGAAGCTTGAATTTTAGCGATCTTAAGCTTCAGTGTACCATTATACTTCTCAACTAGGCCTGCAGACTGAGGGTGAAACACGGCGTGGAACTTCTGAGTGATGCCTAGGCCCTTCAAGACATACTTTATAACATCCGCTACAAAGTGAGGGCCGTTATCACTCCACAGAAGTCTACAGACGCCATATCGAGGGAAGAACTCTTTCAGCAGCAACTTCGCAGTAGTCATTGCAGTATTGTCTTTCGTAGGGTACGCTTCAACCCATTTGCTGAAAGCGCAGACCACTACTAGAACATACTTCAGGTTGTTACAGCGCTCAAGCTGGATGTAATCCATCTGCAAAACCTCGAAGGGTGCAGTAGGTGTCACAAATCCTCCTGCTGGAGTTCGAGTACCCTTTCCTGGGTTGTACCTCAGGCAGATCATACAAGTCTGCACCACCCTCTTCGCTGTGCTAGCAATCTCTGGATGCTCCCAGACTTGGGTAAGCAATTTCACAATTGCGGAAGCTCCAACATGTGCTAGCCCATGTGCCATCTGAACCATAGGCTGTACAAAAGCCGTGGGTAATTTCCATCTATCCATCTGCTTATTTCTCCAGCAGCCCTCGTCATCCAGTTCTCCTTCACTAGCCCATTGTTCCCGCTCTTTGTCAGAAGCGGTCCTTTGCATTTCTCGCACTTCCTCCTTCGCATCATGCCATCTTTCCACCTGTGACTTTACTACATACATGGCAGTAGCACCGGGCTGCATCGCAGTTTCCCGTGCTACTTGATCTGCCAACGCATTCCCTTCTCCAACTTTATCAACTACTTTCCTATGGGCGCTACACTTAACGATGGAAATTTTCTTTGGGTATGTCAATGCGGTTAAAAGATTATGAACTAACTCTCCATGCATTATCTGTACTCCATGTGACGTCAAAAACCCTCTCTCCTTCCAGAGTAGGCCGAAGTCATGCGCTACTCCGAAGGCATAGCGGCTATCTGTATAAACATTCACACATAGTCCTGTACTGAGCTCACATGCTCGTGTTAATGCTATCAGTTCCGCTGCTTGAGCTGATTTCTGTGGTATGCGTGCTGTCTCCACTATCGTTTGCAATGTGGTAATCGCATACGCTGCTGAAGTCGTACCATCTGGTAGCTTCAGACATGATCCGTCCACCCACAGTTCTCCATCTACATCTGGAAAGGGCGTATCCTGGAGATCAATACGACCCTTTGTTTGTTCCTCAGTCACGAGAATACAATCATGCGCTTTCCGCGCCTCAGGCTGGGTTTCGGGGTATGGCAACAATGTTGCCGGGTTTAACGTTACGCACCTTTTTAACGTAATATGAGGAGCCAAAAGCGTCAACTCATATCCCGTTAAACGGGCGCTGGTCAAATGCTGCGTCTTCGTTTGATTGAGCAGGGCATCGACAGCATGGGGGACTAATACCAACAACTTATGAGATAACACAATTCCCTCACTTTGGCGTATTGACACAGATGTCGCCGCAACCGAGCGAAAACACCCCGGTAATGCTCGGGCGACAGGATCAAGTACAGCCGAAAAATATGCACAAGGGCGCTGCTTATCGCCGTGCATCTGCACTAAGACTGACAATGCACATCCATCTTTCTCATGCACATACAACGAAAAGGGTTTTGCATAATCAGGGGTCCCTAACACTGGTGCTGAACAAAGGGCCTGTCGTAGTTGCTGAAAAGCAGTATCACACTCATCTGACCAAGGGATTGGGATAGGCGTGTCCTTTGTCAAGAGGGCTAATAATGGCTTAGCTATGTGCGAAAACCCCAATATCCACTGTCTACAAAAAGAAACAAGACCCAGAAATGCACGCACATCCTTCTGTGTGGACGGTCTCGGTGTATCCAGAATTACTTGGATACGATCCGGTGTGAGTGCACGTCCCTCCTTAGACAAAAGGTGACCCAAATAAGTCACCTTTGGTCTACAGACTTGCAATTTCTTCCTAGATACCTTATGATTGTGGGATGCTAAAAAGGAAAGTAAGGATAACGTACTTTTTTCACACAACTCCAGGGTGTCAGCCGCCAGCAAGATGTCATCGACATATTGAATGAGGGCGACACCCTCGAGCAGAGCAAAGGAATCCAATTGTCCTTTCAAAGCCTGACTGTAAATGCTAGGGCTTTCTGTGTAGCCCTGGGGGATCCTACAAAAACGATAAGATCTATTATTTAATGTAAACCCAAAAAGATATCGGCTATCAGGGTGAATGGGAATGGAAAAGAAGGCATTCTTCAAATCGATCACGGAGAACATAGTCGCCGTAGGTGGTACCAAAGTAAGCAACGTCGTGATATCGGAAACCACTGGGTACTGAGGTATCACGATCTTGTTCACTTCTCTCAAATCAATTATAAACCGATAAACTCTGGCATCCGTATCCTTTTTCAGTATGGGAAGAATCGGACTGTTACAAATGTTGTAGGGGACTTCCTCCACTACCCCTACCGTCATCAAATCCTGCACTATCTGTATGAGAGCCTCCTCACCTTCCTGGGAAATACGGTATTGAGGAAGGCGTGGTAACACCGCCCCCTCCTGGACGCTAATGTGGACCGGTGGAATCACCATTTGTCCCACATCAGTATCCGAAGTTGCCCACAAAGCACGAGGGAGGGTAGCTAACAGCGCATCCTCTGACATCGTACACATCCGTTCTGATCGGGGGTAATTGTCATTCAATATTACCCGTACACCAGCAGGGGAGCAGCGGATCGTAGCCCTAAAATGCTTTAACATATCAAGGCCCATAATGTTGTCCGGTGTGTACGGGGCAAGCAGAAACGGACAGGGTGCAGAAAAAGAGTCAACTTTAAACATGAGGGGCTGCGAAAGAGGGCTTCGGGAGAGTGTTCCGTCAAACCCTACCGATGTGACCATTAAGCCGGATGGGGGAGCCCCCGGAACCAATTGCTTAGACAGTGCACTACGTGTCGCTCCTGTATCCACTAGGAACTGATCAGTAGAGCCCAAAACCTCAGCCGATACATAAGGGCCCTTCTGATCGACCGGCACCTCAACTGATTCTAACCCCCATCCAACGCATTCCTATGCATGCTGAGAGTCATGGTACCCCGACCGGTCAATCCCGACGCTTGGTACTGATGCTGGCGATCAAAAACGTTTGATCTATCGCGGTGCTGCCCAGCAGAGTCAAAACGAGCCTGGTCGTTAGAATTCCCTCGAAAGTTCGAGAAACCCCCTCTACCTCGCGGGCCACCATAGGTATGCCCCTGACGCGATGCATGCAACACTGGGCAAGCCCTGGCCCAATGGCCCGATTGCTTACAATACGCACATTGGTTCCTATTTAAATCAGATCGGCCCGAGGGAGGACCATAAGATCCTCCCCTACCTCTATTACTACCCCGCCGGGGCGGGCCATAGACTTGTGCCAACATCACCTTTGTTTTCAAATCTTTCGATTTCTTTTCCTCCTGGCCCTTTGCTTCTTGCTCCTGACGCTCATAATACTGGGCGATAGTCAGGAGGGCCGTCGGTGTAGCGGAAGACCAAGAACTTTCACTCGCTTTTAGACGGGCCGCAACTGCCGGCAGCAGATTAGCCACATATTTATCCGCAAAAAGGTGGCGGCCCGTATCGTCAGTAAGCGACTGGCCACTAAAATCATGAAACGTCTCCTCAAAGCGCGTAAAGAAGTCCGCAACTGACTCGTCAACTTTCTGTTTACATGCAGCTAACATATTCCAGTCAATCTTTTTAGGGGGAATAATTGTCTTCAACTTAGCCACGATAGCAGCAGGGAGATCTAAAATACTCTGGGGCGGTTTCTGCGCGGGCTTCCGTTCCCTATCCTCATCCTCAAGGTCAGACCACCGGGCCTTAAAGGCAACTGTATCATCTACTTTTCGGACAGATCGCCACATATCCGGTGGTAGAATAAGGCCAAAGAACAGGTCTATATCTGCTAAAGTCATAACGCAAGAATTCAAGGCCCCCTCCACTTCTTCGTAGAAGGCCGCTGGATTCTTGCGGGGGTCAGGCAGCGCATTCTTTAATGCCATCACATCAGCTCTATGCCACGGAGTATAAACCCAATTATACACAAAATATCCCTTAGCATCGGCGGAGGTAATGTCCGAGCTAGTCCCCGCTCCTTTAGGAGGAACATACAAAGGCGCCGCCTCGCGCATTGGCTTAGCATGCACTAGATCGCTCTTATCTGATTGAGAGGTGGATGAGTGGCCTTCTGCGGTACACGAATCCTCCTTCGTTTCCTCCCCTGCTCGTGGGCGCGCTTTTCCTTTATGGGCCAGCACCGCGTCCCGCAAGGCGAATAGCCGCCGAGCCGTATCAGGAGCCTTAGAGGGAGAAAAAACACCATCATGCAATGCTTTAGCATCCGATGTCACTTCTTCAGGCTCAAGGACACTAGAATATTTCCGAAAAGCAGCAATCACTTCCTCAGCGAAATGACTCAAAAAATACAATCTCTCTCTATCCTGCCACGACCCCCAAGTATGGAACAATTCATCCACGGACACCTTACCCTTAAGTGCACGGAAGGAAATTTGCCGAAGCTCAGCCATATGCTCAGCCGATAACATGGACCGCGTATCTACCTTACCCGGACCCGGGACAGAATCTTGCGGCCTCGGAGCAGATGCGCCAACATAAGGGGGCGGAGAGCGATCTAGTAAATAAAAATCATCATCAAGATTATTAAGGACAGGATAGAGTGGCTGCCGAACAGCATATTGACCCGAAACTTGCAGCCTACGCTCTTTCTCTTGTCTCTCCGTTTGTTCTCTGTCTTCCCGACGCTTCGCTTCCTGGGCTCGCACATGATCATTCTTCCGTTGTTCCTTATCAAACAGCGCTTTCTCGCGCTTCTCTCGCTCACGCACCTCCTTCACCCACAACCGTACACACTCAAACATATCCTGACGAGCACGCCGCTTACACATACACTGTTCCACATACTCAATCTTACGTATATCAAACGATCCATACAAAGGCCATCGTAACTCAGGATCTTTCTTAGTATATTTCCTCCATACTGTGCTGTACATTATGGAAGAAAGACCATGCTTCACGTACATATCCCTATTAGGAGTCCCCTCTGGGGGAGCTGGAGCAGATTCCTCGAGGTTCAACCGGTTTCCGAAACAGCAACACCAGGCATGCTCAGAAATAATGCAAAATATGCAATATTATAGAAAAATGGCACTTAATCGTTGCGCCGTTCAAAGTTACACAACTCCGGAGAAATCTCTCCACATTACCTGCCTATATGTGTTGCAACGCATATATAATCACAAAGACAAATACAAAATATGACTAGTCATCACAAATCAAACTCAAATAGCCGGACCAGGCTTCAAAAACTCGGAGCAAGCACCGTACACCGTACACCGGTTCTTACCAATCAAGAGTCCAGATTCCAACTGCCAAGCTCCACAATCGCCCAAACGGCTTTCACGGCAGGACCGACAGAAGAGGTCTCAGTCGAGGACCGGCGCCACCCAGACGGTCAGCTCGGAAGGGAAGGAAGAAAAACCTCGGGATGCCAGGGCTAAGACGCCGCTGGCAGTGATCACGTCCCCGGCCAAGTTCCTCACCTTCGTCGCGACCAGTCCTTCGAGCATCCGAGTCGCCGATGAGCCCCACGTGACGGGCGCCAATTGATGAATACAGGCCCCAGCTAGGCCCGCAGGACACAAGGGTTCGCTCTCCTGTAATGGAATCTATAAGGAAGTTGGCACGGAAACTGCAAAGTACAAAGACAGCATTTATTAACCCTTAAGGGTGGTCCTACAATCCACACAACACTCTTCAGTATTGCACAGAGTAGCACAAAGAACTTGCATACACGGTCCCCTTTTATACACAACAAAGGGGCTCGTAAGTGGGTGGATACAACATGAGGCCGAAGAAAATGACCATTTATGGTCATTTTCGATACTGAATCAATATGTAGGCGGAGCTAACACACTCCTTGAGCCCGCGAAAACATGGTCAAGCAAGGCTAACTGATAACAGATGTGGTCAAGTCTGGGCATGTGCCAGATGGACAAAGGAGCTATTTATAGACTGTTACTAGGCAGATTACAAGAGCAACTAACACAGAGGTTGGACTCTTCTCGTGGGGAACACGTGGAAGCATGACAATACAAAATGGAGTCCAAACTTCGGTCAACATAACGGAGAAAACATGCTCTATAAGAGGGGAATTAATGTCTTTAGTAAATGCTTAATCACATCGTTGTTTCAATTTACAACATGGGACCCAGATTCACTATTAATAACCTTGGAAGTGACGTCACTTTCTACCAGCAATCGCCATCATGATGGTATCAAGGCTATTGAACATTACTTAAACAAAAGACCAATGTATTTATACATGCAAAATAAAATGCTTGTCAGTATGGTATCAACATGTCTGGAACAAAACTTTTTTCACTTTGAAAATCAGGTATCCAGCAAATCAGGGGTGTCACTATGGGGGCCTGTTTTTCCCCTAGTTATGCTTTTCTCTGTATACCAGCAAATCAGGGGTGTCACTATGGGGGCCTGCTTTTCCCCTAGTTATGCTTGTCTGCATATAGGTCTATGGGAAGCGCAGGTGCTTAAGATCCAATTTGCAGAAACAATGAAACAACATGTGCCTTACTGGTTTCGATACATTGACGATCTGTTCTTGATTTGTAGTGTTGCAGGGATTCTGCTCATGCACAGAACTATGCACAGGAAACCAGGACCTCAGTGAATTGCGGTGTACCAAAAACTCACCTCAGTACCCAGAACCTCTATCCAACTAGCATCAGTGTCTCATTCGCTCTCCGTATCATCTCGAAGCTACCATTGATTAGACAACCCAGAACATGCGACTTAGAGTACTCTCAGGAATGGTGGGAATCAGAAATACCTGTTTGTTCTTATTCTCATATCAGTCCACAACAAGAGTAATCACAGACACCGTAAAGTTTAAAAGGTTTATTTGATAAACTACGTGTCCTAAGATGCAGTGCTTTGGCTAACATAAGCAGACAAATGATTAATAATAAAACCATCAGCATTGTTACAATACCATAGAAAATGAAGGGAGAAATCATGTTACAAATGATAGTGGAATACACCCATCCTCCCTTAACGAGTAAGCTAGTATTATTAGACTAATAGAAGGTCTCTAGGCTTAAATGGGGATCCCCATACCGTAAATATCAGCTTAGGTGAATCACATCACAGGATCAGCTTTGCTCTGTGTCTGGAAAAAGTCTTCTCCAAAGTGTGTCTCATGCATGCAAACTGCAATATTAAAGGCGCTCGAATTTCAGGTATTTGCAGCTGTGTCCGTGTTCTGGGCCGATCAACCTGAATTCAAAGGCATACATTGTTTGTTGGCCCTGACTGTGTCTGCACACAACGTTCAGACCAAGGTTGCGGTGCACATCTAGGGATGTGAACAACAGACCGTTCTCCTGTGAAGAAAAAGGCAAGCAAGCAGATTTCATATAATAACATCTATCAGCAGTGTCGTGTGCAAAAGCAGCAAAAGTGGCTAGATGGCGTTTTAACTTCTAAGACGCTCATTCTAACATAGCAATGTATGTACCTGAACCTCCGTCTCCACTGCAGTAGAGGCCCAGAGGAACGGACCCTTCAATTCATACAACAGATCAATAACAATGATCTCAATCTCCACTTTACTTCAAACATCAGCAGAGCAGCAGTATGTTTTCCTGATGTTGAGGTATTTATAAAAGAAGATAAGCTTGAGACTAAGATGTATAGGAAGCCTTCTGCAGGATACACAGTGCTCCATGCGAAGAGTCATCACTCCAGACATTTAATACAAAGCATTCCGTATGGGGAAAGGCTGCATATTAAACGCATTTGCAGCATGGAGGAAGACTGTAACATCACGCAGCTAGAAAGCAGAGATAGGTTCCTGGATAGGGGTTATGCTGCTAACATTATTGACAAAGCTATCAGTAAAACCAAGACTATTGTCAGAGATGAGGCTCTTTCCTACAAACCTAGTCAGCAACCAACAATGTCTGATGAACCATCTCAACCCACTAGAATGGTCCTCACTTACAACCGAAAGCATCAAGCTTTGCGTCAAATATTCAACAGAAATTGGGGATTAGTGTGAAGTGATCCAATTTTGGGAGATCAGTTACCTAAGACACCTGACCTAACCTTCAGAAAGGCAAGATTCATGAGCAACAGCCTGGTAAAGAGCAGCCCTGAATTTAGAACAACCAAGAATTGGCTCAACTCATGTCAGGGGTTTGTTAAATGTCCCACATGTAAAGCATGTAGATTTGCCAAAAGCAAAACATACAATATCAGCCCATTCAAAACAGACCGTGTTAAGAAAAGGCTTACCTGTAAAACAGAATTTGTGGTTTATGTGCTGGCGTGTCCTTGTGGCCTATGCTACATAGGCAGTACTAAACTGCCGGTACATAAGAGGATACTCCAGCACATAAGGGCTATTTCCAACAGCAATCCAGCATACCCAGTGGCTAGACACTTTGGGGAAATTCATGGCGGTAGCCCGGAACACCTTAAATACTTTGTCATAGACACAATTCCACCACTTAGGAGGGGAGGCAACTGCGAGGCCCAACTACACCTACTGGAAACAAGGTACATTCTGCAGCTCAACACAAAAACTCCATTTGGGCTCAACGAAAGGGAAGATTTCTTCACTTGCCTGTGATTAGATTCTCCTTCAGCTAATTTGCATACTCTGGTTTTAACATCCTGTTTAAACTACTCAGCCCTTCAGTCACACAGTTCTTTGTCTTCATAAAAATAGCACTTTGCACTTTTAGAATCTTTTTGGATTCAATAGGGTGACACCGAAAAGCACCTACGCTCTATCACAGTAAGACATGGAGGAGATTCTAGGTCCACTTAGGGCATAACAACAGTGTGATCAAAGAGCACAATATCAGGAAACAGCAAAAGAGTGCATGGTATTGATATTTGAGATAAACAAGATTATGTACTGACATTGAGCTATGTTTTTACCATTTCAATATTTTAACACTTGCATTCCAATTTTTCTACACTGATTTTAACTATGCGGGTTATAGCAGATTGTTGCATTTATATGACAGAAATTAAGTTGTCAAAAACATTGGTATTTTATCTATTTTAAAATTTTTGATTATGAAAAATTGATTGATTTTAAGCCAATATCCGTCTTTGACCTGTATAATGTAACTGCTCTGCATTCTGCTGGAATTCTCTTATGACTCTTCTATGTCTATGATCCAGTCACCTGTGTGATCACAAGTTTTTTCACTGGCACTTTAAATATTTGAAGGCACTTCGCAACGCGTCATGTGATCAAGGCATTTGGGAGGCCGAAACGCGTTATGACGGTGGTGCAGGGCAGTAAATAAATTTATTTTGCACCATATCTTTGGGTCCACGTTCATCTGTTCCAGGGAAACTGGATGTCAGGAAGTGTGAAGTTATCACAATTTCTGATAGCGTACAAATCCATTAGATTAAATCACAACTAGATTCACATAATGCACTGACTCCATCTTAATTTTTCTTAAAAGTGGATTTCTTTATTTATAATCTTGTTTTTTTATGATAAAGCTTTATTCTTTAATTTTGCCATAGCCAACTTGCTTTATCCTATCCGGGACTTCTTCAAGGCTTAAGGTGGATGCTATCTTTGTGTGATGCAATGGCTGTGTACGTTTTCCCTGTGTCAGAAGAGAGCAGAGCCTTGGAATTGGAAATGAATTATGTTTTTCTTCCAAGAAATATGAAGAAAGAGTCTTTCATTCTTTAGTCAATTGAGAGCTTCTATGGTCCTTAATTTAGTACCTCCTCTATAAGTGATAATAGTAGGTAAGTTGACTTGGAAAATGTGCACCATGGAATTCAAAACATACTAGGTCCTTCCTCAATGCCATATGTATGTTGCTCTTCTGTCCCCTGTCGGATGAGAATTATGGTAGTCTGGTGAGATCGTAGTTCACTCGTGGCATGTTGTAGTGAAATTCAAAAGTCCGACTGTTCAGAGCCACAAGGGCACAAAAGGTTTCCTCCATCTTGAACCCGCACCTGGGCACAGCCTGAGTGAGTCCTGAACCCCCTAGTGGTATCCCGCCAGTCTTGGATCCTCAGTTGTGGTGCTAAATGTGACCAGATGCCCAAGTCCCAAAACTGAGGGCTAAAAACTTCTCCAAGAACCAGGAGGAGACTGGGACCAACCTACTCGCCTATCTGCCCGAGGTGCATCTCCAGTCAGATTGGCTTTGGTGCCTATCCAGCTACATGCTGAACAGCAGCAGCAAATCTTGGTCATGGGTCCTTCGCCAAAGGGGTATCCAGCCTTATAGAACTGTCTTTGGCTACAGCCCTCTGCCTCATCCCGCTGGACAGTTTCAACTTCTAACAACACGATCGAGTCTGAACATAGAATTCTTCCCCGTAGCTTCGACCCAAGGCTGCCGTAAGATGACGCTCCCTCTTTGGATAAAGCCAGCAGCCTTGCTCTGCTGAAGTTACCTGCTCAAGACAACATATGGTCCAAGTATATACAGATGACTAGCATGCTGCGGATGAGTGTCCTCGGCGGAACACATCGACACAGTATCTGCCATACTCTGTGTGGACACCAAAGTTGTCCCAGCCAGAAATATTCAAACCAGTCTCACACTGCACCATGTGAGTAAACATAGAGACTAAACATGACTCCCTCCATTGTGTCGTTGGGGGGAGCAGGTTCTTTCATACAGTGCAAATTCCCATACAATGTTTCAAATAAATTGTCTAAGTGCTTTCAAGCCCTAGATCATAAATGCTCATCCTTCTCTAAAAGCAGCCCCCTACATTTGTAGCCAACTCGGGAATACCAAAAAGGCTGATTGCCCCTGACCTCCACCCACTCCCCTCGTTATATTGTATTTTAGCAATGAATGCATTTGTTTCTTTGTTAATAGAAATACTTGCTGTGCACCTTTAAAGTTTAAGTCCACTTAACAAGCTTACCTTTCGGCATACACAAATTATGGAAATGTATACAGCGCAAGGAAGCTCGAGTCCAGAGTGCTTCTGGAGGAGGACACTGTATACTTTTTCCCACATGTAAAAGAGCATTCTTTGTGTCAGAGAGCGAGCGGGACAAGTGGCCGCATCGAACATCATACATAGCCAGTCAGGCAGCTAAAATATATTCATGGCCTGAAAGAGTATCCCTCTATTATCATGAAAAACTCTGAATGTTTTATACAACTGTGTAACTAATACTGCAGGGAATATGGAGAGAGAAAGGAATGGGGTACCTTATCAGGCAGAAACATAGACTGGTCGCCGTCACCGACGAATGGACTGATGAGTATGTTTTATAACGTGAACTACTGAATAGGATTTTTTAATATATTCTCATCAACCTGCTGTTCTTTGACACTGAAATGACACGGTCGACCAGATATATCCTTAAGTGAAACACCTGAATGTCTATTCGCGGGACTTTTGTGGTGCTGTATAATTAACTTCTCTCCTCTCTGTAGCTGTGGTTTCCAGCCAGTGCATCTTGGAACTGGAGACTTTAATTTTAATGCTGATGAAACGAGACGCTGATTGACGTGTGTCAATTCTGATAACTGTAAACCAAGCCGAGGTCCCCTTTAGAGCCTCACACAGGTGGTCTTTGTTCAGGAGACCGACACCGACCGCTTAACCAGGGACATTTGTTAGAACTGGATATGCGTAAATCAATATTTTAAATTGTTGTCCAATAAAATTTGAATGACAGCATTATGCAAACATTGTTGGGCCATTCCTTATTAAGCACACTAGAAGAGGATTCATAATCATGCCTTCTGTGCAGTGCTGTGTGATAAAGAAAACAGGAAGTGGCAGTCCTTACTTTAGGACGCTCAAGTAGTGTTCTCTTTTTAGAATTGTATTTTTCAAATAACTGCGTCTTTGAATGTAAAGTCAGTGCAGAAATGTATCACTTTGTATACGTGATTCTTATCCATTAAAACTGTTCATGTAATTTCGTATTAACATGAGGTCAATTATAAATGAATATGGGGCATATCAGCGAGGCGATAGAATTATCGCCGTTTTCTGCCGAAAAGCGGCGATAATTGTATCGCCTAGTTAGCAAGCTCAAGCTAACGCGTGAAAACTTGCATTAGCGTAGGAATTCCTAACGCCCAGCTTTGCATCTCTAATGAGATGCAAAGCTGGGCATTCCTGACCTAACATGACAGGAGAAATGTCGCTAATCGACATTTCTCCTATCATCAAGCCCCACGCTATGAAGCATAGCGGCAAGAAAAGTAGTGATAACCCCTGTTATCGCTACTTTCCTTACGCCTGCTTCAGGACTGACTTAGCCATGATATCCTATGGAAGGTGGATATCATGGCTAAGTTTGTGAGTCCCTATCATCAAGCTAACACCACATTGAGTGAGATTATCTCTGGGTTTCCAGCGATAATCTCATGTTAGGCAGTTAGCGTGAGGATTTTTATCGCTTTTGAGATAAGCGTTGCTAATAGCACGCTATCTCAGCGATAAAAATCCACGCTAGCTGGCGATAATTATCATAGCGCTAAGTGCGCTTCGCGATAATTATCGCCGGTTGTTGCTGATATGCCACTTAATGTGGCTGTAAACTACAACCAAGAATTGCTGTAACCAATTATAGAAAAAGTGTCCTAGGGGCATATTATCAAGCACGGCGATAACATTATCGCCGCTTTAGTGGCAGAAAACCGCCGCTAAAGCGGCGACAATGGGCTTGATAATATGCCCTTGAGAATTCCAATAGAAGGCCACGTTGACACCAGAACATGGGTATATTATCAAACCCATTAACGCCGCTTTAGTGGCTGTTTTCTGCCACTAAAGGGGCGATAATTTTAACGCCGTTTGTTGATAATATATGTCCCCTAATTCCTACTATGCTCTCTAACCTGACTTAATAAGGGGGTGCCTTTTATGGTTAATGTGATATTCTGACTCATTTTTTTTTAATCATCAACTGTTAATAAGATCCAGTATTCCAGAATATCACATTATTATTTTTCCTACTTATTTAAAACTGTTATTTGTTGGTTTTCGCTGCAATACAGAATTACAATGTTATCAGTAAGCGAGGTATCGTCTCTTTCAAACACTAGAAACAACAGAAACCAAAGAAAGGAGCAATTAAACTACTACAGAGCCCTTCTCAAATAGTAAAAATGAATATCACATCTAGCTCGCGCTTCATGGTATTTGTCCAGAGGGGGATTGCCATGTATCTATTCTAATCTGCTTCCATCGGATGCGCCATCAGGTAATCCCTCAGTGGTTGCCATATGTTTCTTGGTCGTGAGGCAGGTGGTTGCAGTGTGGTATATTTGTCACTTGTGGTGTTGCAGTAGATTAGATCCCGAATCCAGGCTTTCACTGTTGGAGCCTGAGTTCCTCCCCAGTGCTATGAAACCTGTCTCTTGGCAATAAGTAAGGAAATGGCAGCAAATCTCCTCACCCCGCCTGCAGTGGCTTGACGTTTCCCAGTAGGGCCTTCCATGGTGTGGGCTGTATCGTGTGGTCTATCATCAAGGATATTTGGCAGAAAATCTCCCCCCAGTATGCTAATATGGTTCCACAATTCCAAGCCAAGTGTGTGAAATCCGTCTGCTCTGTAGCACATCTAGCACAGGCGTGTGATTTGTTTGGGTGCATTTTGGCTAGTAGGTACGGTGTAATGTATTCTCTGTGTAAATATTTAAAGCGTAGCAGTTTGTACCGATGGTTTTTTGACACATAGCATGTTTGCTCACAGCAGTACAGCCATGTCTGGTCAGACAGGGAAAATCCTAGGGCCATATTCACAAGGAGCTATCGCTCAGTTAACTGCACTTTATCACAGCCAAAGTTGCGCTAAATCCATCGCCCCATTCACAAGCTGGTGTTAACAGCCCACAGCACCAGTTTACCTGCGATAGCAGCCGCAAAAAACATCGCCACAGAAGACCCCCAGGAATTATCGCTCATGAGATGCAGAGTAGGTGTTCCCGTGCCCAAAGCCGCGACAACACCACTCCACAACATTCACAATGACCAGCCAGAACTGCGATAAGAACACAAAACAGGCGATAAGACGCGTTAGCAGTAGGAAAATAACACCTGCTCTGACCTGGTGCTAAGTCGGACCACATTCTGCACCACAAAAGGTAGACTAGCCCACAGGCACATCGGAAGGGCAACAGATGCCATGGAACCACCAGTCATGAGGGCCGGACACCCAAGAGGGCCACAACACCCACCGCCACCAACCCAGGACCCCAACACCCACCCGGAACCCCTCCGGACCACCACAGAGGCAACGCAGACAAAGACAGCGGAAGCCCAGGAAAAGCACCAACCACACAGACCCAACACCTGACAATGTCATTGCCCACTACAGGCTAAAAAGGACAACCATCCAACGCATCCTGACCAACAACGCCCAACAGGCCGACGGCACCAACACAGCAGACAACCAACATCCCACCCCACACAAAGGTGCTGGCTTTGCTGCACCTGTTGGCCCCTGGTACCCCCAACCAACACCCACCACAGCCAGCCACATCCAAGTCCCTACTGGGAAACGTCAAGCCACTGCAGGCGGGGTAAGGAGATTTGCTGCCATTTCCTTACTTATTGCCAAGAGACAGGTTTCATCGCACTGGGGAGGAACTCAGGCTCCAACAGTGAAAGCCTGGATTTGGGATCTAATCTACTGCAACACCACAAGTGACAAATATACCACAGTGCAACCACCTGCCTCACGACCAAGAAACATATGGCAACCACTGAGGGATTACCTGATGGCGCATCCGATGGAAGCAGATGAGAATAGATACATGGCAATCCCCCTCTGGACAAATACCATGAAGCGCGAGCTAGATGTGATATTCATTTTTACTATTTGAGAAGGGCTCTGTAGTAGTTTAATTGCTCCTTTCTTTGGTTTCTGTTGTTTCTAGTGTTTCAAAGAGACGATACCTCGCTTACTGATAACATTGTAATTCTGTATTGCAGCGAAAACCAACAAATAACAGTTTTAGATAAGTAGAAAAAATAATAATGTGATATTCTGGAATACTGGATCTTATTAACAGTTGATGATTAAAAAAAATGAGTCAGAATATCACATTAACCATAAAAGGCACCCCCTTATTAAGTCAGGTTAGAGGGCATAGTAGGAATTAGAGGACATATATTATCAACAAACGGCGTTAAAATTATCGCCCCTTTAGTGGCAGAAAACAGCCGCTAAAGCGGCGTTAATGGGTTTGATAATATACCCATGTTCTGGTGTCATGGTTGCGTCCACTACACTCCATACACCAGAGGTGTATGTCGCCATGGATATGGGTGTGTTCTGCATACTGCGGTCTGTCCAGCACATCTCCGCCACTCTTGGCATTGTGTGCTTTCCCAGTCATGGTTCTCCAGCCACCTTCACACATGCCTGGTTTCCACCTCTCCCCACATTGGGCTAGTGTGTGGCTGAGGTGCCATGCCGTTGATGGCTCATGTTCACAGCTTGCCCAGGTTACCATTGTGAATTGTTCTGTTGTGTCTGGTGGGTGGGCATGTTGTTTTGCATGTTGGTTTTGATTTTGTGACGTGTGCATTGCCAGAGTTGTGAGTTGCATGGTTGTGGAGTTGAGGTGAGTGGGGTGTTCATTTGGAACTTGCCAGGGGGCTGTGCATTTCCCTTGTGGCATCCTGGAGACGCTGGTTGCTGATGGACTGTCGGAGGATGGAGGAATTGTGCACAGTGGCAAGGTATTTGGAGGTGAGATTGGTGGAGGTTCCACGGTGTTCGGTTGTTGCCTGCACATTGATGTGAGACGTGTGCTTTCTGTTGCGGTGATTGTGTGCTATGTGGGCAGGGAGCACAGGTATGACATGTGTGCTGTGGATTGCCCCCGACACGTGCATGCATCCAGCTATGGCGTATGGTCCTTGCTTGGTGTCCAGCGGATCCTGCGCATTGTGTTGGATGTATAGGGACTGGGGTGACAGGCTGATGGTGATGTCCAGGTCAGGTGTGAGGGACCATCGCTGGCCCCCAACGCTTGCCCACATTACTCCTTCCACATTCACATACTACACCGGCGTCCTCTTTGGCCCAGTAGGTCCCATGTGTGAAACTGTGTCCTGAGTCCAGAATGGCAGTGACCCCAAAGCCGGGGCAGTGGCCATAGCACCAGACCCCCCTGATCAGTCAAGCAGAGTTCCATATGGGCATCTTGCGACACGTGGTGCCACTAACCCTGTTCAACGCCAGCCGGCGACACGTGGTGCCATTAACCCTGTTCAATGCCTGCCAGCGATACGTGGTGCCACTAACCCTGTACAACGCCAGCCGGCGATACGTGGATGAGGGACCAGGATCATCCTGTGGACCAGTAGGTCCCACATCCAGCACCTAGTCGCGAATCATGAATGGCAGAGTCCACACCAGTGGTCACACAGAGAGGAGTAAGAGGAAGATGTGGCACAGTCCGGACGAAAGCCGGGTCACAGTCACAGAGGTGACCAAACACTATCAACAACTGACCTGGTGCCATCAACCCTGTTCATCGCAAGTCCATGTCCCGTGGTGCCACTGAACCTGAACTACGCAGGCCAGTGGGGCCATCCAACCTGTGCCGGTGACACTCTGTGAATGGCCCATGCTGACCGCTGTCTCAGGCCTACACTGCGGTCCATTAGGTCACACATGTGGAACTGTGTTTTGGGCAAGATGTGGAGGAATCCATACCATTGGACACACCTCATCACAGGTGGCATCCCCTAACTGCACCGGTGCCACCAACTCTGTGCGCAATGAGTCATGGGCACCATCTGGTTGGACCCTAGTGGCGTCAGAGCCCATGGCCTGGTGGTTTTCTGCATCTTCTTCTGGCTGGACCAGACTTAGTGTCCGACATGTGTCTGTTCCATTCATCTCCATCATAGTGGCTGTATCAGCATGGGCCTGCCCTCTGCATCCTGCCCTTAGAGACACTCGGCGACAAGGCCCCTTGTCATCCCGTGAACCTGCTCTGCACCCGTGACCCTGCCCCAGTGCAACGCAAGTCAGCGGCCCGTGGTGGCAGGCCCATGCAGGACGATGTGCACCCGGACCACTAACTCTGTGCAGCACAAATCATGGGGCCTTTATGGTTGTATGGTTGTGTCCTTTACGATGTACACTATTGTTGATTTCTGACTGCACCAGGCAGCCCTTGCCGGCTGGTGTGCACATACCCCACTCACATCCAACACAGGTGTCATTCGGTAAGGGCGCCTGATAATAAATGTGGCCGTGTGCACATGCCTGTAGCCATTCACACCATCTGAGCAAGTGTGTCCATGTGTTCATTGTGTCAGCTTGATGTACATGGGCCCTGCAACATCACAGTGTGCTGTCTTCTGCGGACATTGCAATGTCACCTCAGCGCTGGCAGTGACCCTGGACATGTAGCTCCGCACCTGCCCCCCTGCATGCACAGGCTGCGTGTGCTGGTTCGGCAGGGGGGCAGGCGTGGTCGGGACCTGGAAGTGTGGTAAGTGTGTCTCTGTATTGGGGTGTTGTCGCCACCAGGGCCACAGTGCACAATGTTACAATCTGGCATGTACCAGGAGGGCGGGCCCACAGGTATGGGGACATCTAGGAGCGCTTGGACGCTTGGGTCTTGGCACATGTATGCCAGGTGTGATGTGTATCAGTCTGGCTGATGCATGAGTCTGTTGCCTGGCCTCATTCGCAGCGCGATCCCAGCCAGCCATGGGCTGGACACCTGTGTCTGCCCTGTCCAGACAATTGGCCTACACCCAAGTTGGCACACACCTTCAAAGGCCAGTGTCGCAGTGTTGTTGGCATGGCGCTGGACATGCATGGACAGGCATTAGAATGGTGTCCCGTAGGAGTGCATGGGATGCAACCGTGCAGCGCACTCAAGTGTGAGTGCCCGCGGCCGGGTGGAGCAGCTGTGTGGCAACATGACACACAGTGAGTCCGCTCATGTGCATCGTGCTGGGCATATCATCCATGATTCCCAGGGTCGCAGACATCCCACCACACCCACGACCGGCCTCTGTACGTCTCCTGTATTCATGCAGCTGGTGAAGTTACTGTAGGGATGAAAGGTCCTTTGTCTGTATTATCTCCCGGTAGCACATCTGCAGCTCCAAGCAGGAACTTGCATGTGCCCAGCACTCCCTGACAGGTACAATAGCATTTGCTTGTGACTCCCATACTACGCACTGCCCGGCGTGAGACCAATGTGTACACATCCCATATGCAGTAGTCCTTGGTCGTAGTTGGCGTGCATGATATGGCCTTCACATGTACTCCCACCCCACCCAAGGCCTGCACCCGTTGCACACAGACACTGCTCATTGCACCGAGCTGTGCCATATCATCCAAAGGACTGTCTAAGGGCAAGCCAGTGCTGCTTCAAGCAGAGCCACTGACGCAATGGCAGACCATCCCAGACACATGCTCTACTCCAGTCACGTGGAGCTGTACCGTGCACGTCTGCTGCATGTACTGGGGGCACTGCCGTTGGCAGTGCTGTGGATCAGTTACCGGGTGGGCTTCCGCCTTGCACACATCACCTGCATGCAGCCTGTGTTGCATTGTCGCTTGTGCATATTCAAGTGGTCCATGGATGTCTGCCTCTCCAACGTAACAGTAGCTGACCTGGATTTTGATGTGTGTGCGCTCCCCCTGTTGGACCACGACCAGGAGTGTCACCAGGATGACCGCTTATGGCAATTTTTGGATGTTCGGCATGCAGGCTGGAACCTGGACCTGGGAGATTGCACGAGTCGTAGTGTGCAGTGAGCACATTCAGCCACTACCCGAATGGGCTTTGGTGCACATTGGGTCAAGTGGGTGGAGTTTGTCCTGGTCAGCTGATGGATTACGTCGATGACATGTCAGATGTGGTGGACGACGATCACTCATTGGAGATGTTGGCCTACACAGCTGCACTCGCGTTCATGGACGAGTGACAAGTGAGCCATTGCACTTTTCACAACACATGGTTGCATGTTGTGGATATGGTCACAAATCCAGAGACGACAGTCGACATGGCTGCATTGGCCAGGACTCATGTTCCAGGCGCGGACAACCAACGTGGGTTGGAACTGACTTGTGTTGGTGAGGGACTCCCTTGAGGTGGACATGGGCGCTTTCTTACATTCCTCATTCACACATGCTGCTGCATTGGTCTACATATCGTGGCACTTCTCTTGGCTGTACTGACTCGTACTTGTTGATAAAGTTTCTGCACTTTCACTTGCCTCCAACTGTGTTCTGTCTTGATTTATATTCCAATGTGTGTCACGGACTCTCTGGCCCCCTGGCATCCATGCATTGCTACACCATCAGGACTGTGTGTTTGTACTTGTGCATTATCATGTCCCTGTTTCGTGCTTTGCCAGATGCATATGTCCGTTTACTGGCCACAGGCGGGTGCACTTGTGTCCTGTGTTTGGTTGTGCACAAGTTGATATTTGTAGCACATTGTGTTGGATGTTGGGGTGCTCTGCTTCCTATGTGTGTGTGCTGCATTGTGTGTGAGATGCCCCTTCAGCTCTGATTTGGCTCACCCTTCTCCCTTTCAGGCGGTGTTGTGTTCACTTCTGTGCCTGTTCTTTGGTGTGGCATTGCCGGGTTGTGTGACTTGTGCACCTGGTTGGTGTTGTTACTCTTGGGCATGGTTTGTCTGCAATTGTGCCATGCTTAGTTGTGCATCTATGCCATTGTGATCACCTCCCCCCATCCCCCAGTCCCTGCTGGTTCCTCTCCCTGTTGCTGTTGTGTCTGTTGTTTGGTGCGGTTTCCGGTCCCCGAGTCCTGCCAGCATCTCCAGACTGATGTGGTGGAGACCATTTCCTCCATGTCATCCAGCTCCTGATGTGGCACTGGACTCCCACCTCTGGTGTGCATTGCTGCCTTCTTGTTGTTGCTTGTTTCTGCTTGTTTGTGCCTTTCGCATCATTGCTGGAGTTCTGGTTTTCTGCCATTGTCCTCCTCTGCTCTCAGGCTGCATTCATCTTGTCCAAGTTGGCCTGCCATGTACAATGTTTTGTTGCCAATGGGTTTGGTGGGGTTTTTTGCAGGCTCCGGTTGCCTCCAGTGTGGTTGGCTGTTGTTTTCTGTTTGGTCTGTCTTACCTTTTCAGGCTTTTGTTGTGCTTATTCCCGCCTGCCGTGTGTTTTGCGGTCCTGGTGGTGCTTATCCCTGCTTTCCTCATCGCGGAGGGGATCATCGCAAGTTTTCTGGTGTTGTAGGTTGTGTTTTTATATTCATCAAGGTGGTTGTATCGCGGACATTGTCCACGGTTTCGGTAGACTATCGCATGGTACACGGTCTTGTGAATATACCCCCTAGTTTTTTTTTCAAAGGCCGCCTGTGCTTTCAGTCCGGCCAATGGCCGGAGTGCTAGGATGTATGGTAAAGTCGTTAAACTAGGTGCGCACAATCTTACGCTGTAATGATTAATGTGAGCGGAGAGAAATCCGTTGGCACGTGCGAGGTGGATGAGAGTCCCTTGCTTATGGCACTATGTACCCTATGCAGAATACATATGTCCATATGTATTGTATACCTATTTGTTATTAGATAGTCCACATTGTGCAGCTGTGCATTTCAAAAGAAATCACCCACTGTCTGTAGCCCATTTTGGGCCAAAGCTCATTTAGTAAGCGTTTCAGTCATTGGGGACAACCAAGGATTGTTTAGCACCAGTATATGTGGAGAATAGAGGGAACCTGCATGTAAATATCTTAGCAATTTGGACCAGGCCCAGCATGTAGTTGGCAAAGGTTTGTATCTCATTTGGATTCCTAGGCAACCCCATGGCAATAGAGTAGATAGCGGATATGGGCGAGCCTGGGAACCCTCCGGTTTCATATACTGCAGTCTGGCATCCGGGTGATACCAATAGTATGTGAAGCTTATCAAATAATATAGATAAAAATTTGAAACTCCAATTCCCCCGCGCTTAAACGGCATAACTAATGTGTTCCATCCTATGAGTGGCTGTTTATCAGCCCATACAAGTCGAATGATTAGTCCTTTCAATGTTTTAAAAAAATAGTTGTAAGGACAATGGGAATATTAAGAAAGAGGTATAAAAACGAGGGAGGACCACCATTTTAATGATGCCGATCCTGCCACCTATTGAGAGTGGGAGTTTGATCCATCGCTCAATTTAGGTTGTGAGCTTATCTATCGCAGGCCTGTAATTGAGGCGAATGAACTCTGAAGCACTGCAATGTAGAAAAATGCCTAGATACCTGGGAGGATCAGTACACCAGCATAGCAGAAATTCTATGGCAAACTGAGTGGTAGCCGGCGTAAGCAGGAATATCTCCAACTTACTCCAGTTGATGGTTAGACCAGAAAATATTCCAAACCGCACCACCTCTCGTAACAGAGGGGTCAGGTAAATAGCTGGCTCTCTGATGAACAACATAACATCATCTACATAGAAAGAAGTTACCAGTAGCACCCAGTGAAATCTTAGTCCGCACTGTAGATGCCTCTCCTGGATATTTCTTGCAAGGGGACCCACTGCGGAATAAAGAGCAGGGGTGATAATGGGCATCCCTGTGGGGTACCGCTTGTGAGATTGAATTGTGTGGTTAAGCCACCATTCACTTTAAGGCGGGCCACTGGATTAGCATATAATAGCCGAATTAAGCTGGAAAAACCAATTGGGATTCCCAGTTTCCATAACACTGCATGCAGAAAAGACCACTCCAATGAATCAAATGCCTTATCAGCATTCAATAAAATCGCTGCAGCTGGGAGCATTGGATCTATTTTGTTGATAACCACAAACACTGTGAGCAAATTCACTGAGTTAGACCGATCAGGGACAAACCCAGCCTGAAATGGGCAAACTATTTTATCTATCAATAATGATAAACGGATGGCCAAACCCTTGACCAAGTAGTTTTAGTCTTGGTTTAATAACGATAAGGGCCTATATGTTATGCAGCTTTGGGATGCCTTTCCTGGCTTAAACAAAAGTGTAAATATTGCTTCTCGCATAGTTGGGGGGAGCGTACCCCCTCTAGTGTCTCTGCGTATACCTCGAGTAGTCGAGGTGCCAAGAGGGTCTTGTAGGATTTGTAAAAGTTGCCCGTCAAGCCATCCGAGCCAGGGGCTCGGCTCACGGCAAGTCCTTCTATAGCTTGAGTGATTTCATCCTTGTCAATTGGTGCAGCTAAAAATTGCTGCTGTCCTTTGTCTATCCATACCACTGCCACCTCTTCTAGGTAGCTTGCAAAGGCTTCCTCTATTGGGGGGGTCACGTAAAGTGTAAAGATTGATATGATAAGAGAGAAATGCCACATTAATCTGGTCTCCTTTCAAGAGCGTTGTCCCATCCTGTAGCTCAAGTTTTGTAATATATCGAGATTGATGTTGGGGCGGAGCAATCTGGCCAGTGTCCTTCCCGGTCGCTCGCACTCCGCATAGGCCCGTGCTCTAGTGTACTTGCTCTTATATTTTACTTCCCGTGCCGCTAGTTCCTGGAATTCCGCCAGGAGTGTCACCCGTTCATGTAGCGGAGAAAGGGAATCTGCTGTTCATACAGTTTTGTCCATCTCCCCGAGTTTCCCCTCTACAACTTCAAGCTCTCTGCGAATGGTTTCCAGCACTCCCGCCTGTTTAGCTATACACACACCTCTAATGTAGGACTTGAATGCCTCCCATAATATGTTGACTGTCACTCCATGGTGCCTGTGTTTAACTGAAAGTATTCAAGTATGGCTTCCTTGACCTCACTTTGAAAGACCTCATCTAAATGCGCCTCTGAGGGAAATCATTAGGATGTATGGGGGCATGCAACATTGGACAAGGTTAATATCAAGAGTACAGGTGAGTGATCTGACAATGTTCGTTGTTGATAGTCGATTCCGGTGACAGCGAGGAGGAGGTAGGGCGAGAGATAACAGTGATCAATTATTGACCACATTCCATGCAGGGCAGAATAAAATGAATAATCCCACACCACAGGTTGGCGAGCCCTACAGGGGTCCTTAAGAAGAAAGAACTGCAGCAGAGAAGTGTGCGTTCACACCACATGAGGCTCAGTGGTATGCCCTGTACTCGTCGTGTCTATTGTGGGGTCCAGAGTGAGACTGAAGTTGCCCCCCATTAGAATGTTGTCAATCTCCTATCATGCGATCCGCATGGCTATATTAGGGTAGAACTCCGTAGAATCCACGTTGGGGGCATAGATATTTATCAATAGGAATGGATCATTTCCAATCGTGCCTGCCACCAGGACGTATGGCCCCTCCTTCTCAGCCACCACTTCCTGGACTCGGAAAGAAAATGCTTTCTGGACCAGGATGCACACTGCCCAGGCGTAGGTGCTATAGCTGGCAAAAAATCGATTTTTGTCCCATGTCGCTGCAAATCTGTGTGAAGGGAGTGCAGCATGGTGAGTCTCTTGTAGAAAAGCCACCTGTATGGCATGTCTGGCCAAATAGGCCAGAACCTGGTGTCCTTGTCAGGGATTAGAGAGCCCTCTGACATTCCATGTCAAGCATTTCAATAGTAACCCCCCTTGTTTTATACCTGGTGGGGACATTTGCGTGACAACGTACTTCTCGTGCAGCTACACGGGTCTGTGATATGTTTATGATGATTCAGCCATGTTATTGCTGCTCTGTGTAGTAGCATTCATGAACCATCAACTTTTAAATTACTAGAAACCTCTCCTCCCCTCCCACATTGGATACAAACAAATGAGCACCCAGTAAATCCCTTTGTATTCCCTTAAATGTAAACTTCAAGTCAAAGTAAAGGTAGGAAAAATCCTAGGGGTAGGCAACACCATGTAGAACCATGTGCTTGTAAGCTTTCATTTCGCCACATCAAAGTAATATTAGCAGGCAAAGCCCAGTTCCAACTTTAAACCTCGGGTGCCCGTCAATGCCCAGCTGGGTTAGCTGCTATAGTTTGATTCTGCATAGGCAATTGGTCGATAAAATGTTTATGGGTCCGCAGGCTCTGATTGGGATCCTGGACCCTCTTCTTCGCCACTTGCACTGGATTTCTTATTGTTTCTTGTTTTGGTGCTGTTTCCAGAATTTGGCAGCCTCTTCGGGTGATTTGAAAATCTGTGCCTTTCCACTCGCTTGAATATGCAGTCGCACTGGGTATAGCATGGCATATCGTACATTTGCCTTCGTCAATGTCTGTTTAATGTCACCGAATTTCAGGTGAGTCTCTTGTACCCTTGGTGTAAAGTCCGGCAACAGTAATCTCGGGGGTGCCCCCCGTGCCAGGCACAGTCCCAGCATTCAGTGTGCCCTCTCCACCGTGAATGTCCCGGAAAAAACTTCTCTTCCAAATAGGTCTTCCAGGACTTTCTTAACAAAGCTGGGCATGGGGCCTGTGTTTGTGGATTCGGCCTCTCCAGCAATCAGTTTGTTGTTACGGCGTGTGCGCGCCTCCAAATTTTCAGCCTTGGAGGCTACCATTTTAAGCAATCGCTCCGTTGTCTCCAATCACTTGGTAGTATGAGGCTGCAAATCCTTCAGGTTCGATATTCTTTGCTCCACATCATCTATATGGGCCCCTTGCTGCTCGATGCGTCCTTGCATGTCATCTAATTTGGATGATATGTGTCTAAGCGCATGTCAGTTGCCTTAAATCCGGCTTGCAGCTCTGCCATGATGGCGGCTGCACCATCCAGTAGAGGGGCTTCAGCCCCTCGAGGGCCTTCCACATCGTCTGGCCTGGGGGTCTTTGTGGTGTCAAACGAAAGCTGGCACTGTTTTGGGTCCATGCCCCCCATTGCTAGTTGAGGTAGCATGTAGGAATAACAGTGTAGGGATTACTCGTTGGTCCTCAGTGCTCACAGTAGAGCCTGGGCATGTAGCTCTGACTCTCTCCCCTGGGGCTCGCATAGGCCAACTTAGCCAGGTCAGCATGTGGTTGCGCAGTAGGTGTCCAGCAAGTAATATCTATGCGGGTCCGTCTGCCCATGCTGCTCCTGCATCCAAAGGGCCGGGTATAGTGAAAGTTACCCGTAGCGCTGTTGGTGGATTAATTGTTAAGGGTGGGCGTAGTTCGCGAAGTAGCACTTCGCGAAGCTACGCAAAGTGAAGTTCGCACTACGCGAGCTACGCGTAGCACTTCGCGAACTGCGTAGTAACATGTTCGCACTGTGCAAGATGTTGTTTTCTATGATTGCACAGTGCGGACAAGCAACCGGCACTGTGCAATCATTGAAAATGACATCTTGCACAGTGCGAGCTGTAGTTTTCTGCTGCTCGAGTAGATTTTTACTCGAGCTTCAGCTTTCTCAACGCGAACTGGTAGTTTCTCATCGCGACCACTCGCAATGAGAAACCTGACCTCCTCGCGTTGGGAATCTCGCCGGGAGGTTTATTTTCCATGCTCGCGATCGCCAACTTGCAGTTGCTGATCGCGAACAAGGAAAAAGTCTCGCCGGGATGTCATTTTGCTTGATCGCGGTCGCCAACTTGACGTTGAGGACCGCGAGCAAGCAAAAAATGACCGCAGCACTACGCAACACTACGCTACGCGTGTTCGCACTGTGCTACGTGCAGTTCGCGTAGCGCGAAGTAGCGCGAACTTCGCAAACTACGCGAGCGTAGCGTAGTGCTTCGCCCAGGCCTATTAATTGTATTAGATTGCTCACCCCCCTCTCGTTTTGACCTCCAAGGGGGGGGGCAGGGGTGTTGATCACAGCACACCATGTGAACCCAGCACAGGCTCCGTGCACTAACCTGCCTCTCAGTGCTTTCGATGTTGGTAATATTTTGTTAATTAATTAATTTATTTTTTGTTGGTACTCACAGATATGCACCATGCGGCCCTTCGCCCGGCTTGTCGGGGGTTGTCTGACACTGGCAGGTGGCATCAGAGGTGACAAACTGAGCGCCAGAAGGTCCAGCAGCCCATAGACACCGCGGAGTTGGAGGCTTGTTGTGCCGCAGCTCAGAGGGCCTGTGGCCCAATCCTCAGGCTCACCCAACACCCCTGTACATCTCTGGGCCTCCTAGGGCCGCGTCAGGCCTCGGGCTGCAAAAGACACTGCGTCGTCTCAATTGAGCTGATCCCGCCTCGTCAGGGCTCAACCAACGCCTCTTGCGTCCGCTGCTCAGGAGAAGCAGTGGAGCGGTAGGTGACCAGAATTGTTAGAGGTGACTCAGGAGTATCAGTGTCAGGTGGCCATCTTGGTCGCTGGCTCAGCCACACTCCCCAGATTGTCACATTAAAGTTAAAAAAGTGTTGACATGCTAAGAGACGGGAAACAGAGTTCAAATTGAATGAATTAAAGATATTTTTAAAACGCAGTGTTACCCCAAGCAAAATGGACGTCGTGGCGCTGATTAATGTCATTATTGCAAGTTCAGAAGACTTAAATGGCACTCCCACACAATATACGGGTTAAATACCCCACTGATATAAATTATCAGTTCTTATTCAAGTCACATATGCCTGTCCGTTACAAAAATGATAGGGTCAATTCCTTTAAATAGTTATGTTGTCTGATAACAAATCCAAGACCTTTTGCTCATATTGACTTTCTGGAGCGACTGGATTTGCGCGTTTTTAGTGGTGCATATACTTATTTCTACATACGTTTTCTTATCTTCCGCTTGATTTCAACACTTATAATACATTCTGGGAAGTTTGGTTTTCTTCTTGTGCACATCTATTTTCAGACTATCACCGATGTGGGTGAACACTTAGTTGTGATCATTTTATATTGATTTGTCATACCGTTTTTACGATTTTGTATGAGAAATTGATGTATTTAGCTTTTGTATTTATTTTTCCAGCCTTGGAAAAGTCTTTTGTAAGACGAAACACGTGTCGGCTGGTCCGTGTATTGAAACTTACAATCCTGCTTCAATAAAGAAATGATGAAAAACAGCTAATATCCAAGGGGTCTTGGATTTGTTATCAGACAACATAACTATTTAAAGGAATTGACCCTATCATTTTTGTAACGGACAGGCATATGTGACTTGAATAAGAACTGATAATTTATATCAGTGGGGTATTTAACCCGTATATTGTGTGGGAGTGCCATTTAAGTCTTCTAAACTTGCAATAATCAATGTATGTATGTCTTGCACATATGGATGATGTCCCTAGGTAGTGGACATTAATTGAAGCTGTGAGCACCCTACAATCATTATTGATTTTCTTATATTTTTGACGCCTTAACTTTATGTGCTTTAGTTATTACTTGTAATCAGTGTGGTGTGCCGTTCTTCCCTATCTTTAGGGACACTACTACCTATTTTTTTCCTTGTATGCGCTGATTAATGTGAAGGAAGCCAAGCAGTTAAACTTGTTGAAATAGCCAGGTTTTCAGACCCTTCCTGAAAAAAGTCAGTATAGAGAAAATCTCAAAGAGAGGAAAGGAGAAATCCCCAGCCTAGCACTGCAGAAGGAGAACGAATGGCCACCAATCTGATTTTCCAAAAACGTAGGCACCAGCAAAAGTATTGAACCCAAGAGGAGGAGTGCCCAAGCTGGTTTATACAAACACATTTTCCTGGAAAAACTGGTAGGTTGCGTGCCATTCATGGCTTTGGAAGCCAGGCACAGGGTTTTTAAAGAATCATCTCTGCTGTATGGGCAGTCAGTGGAGATTGGGACGGAGATGCTTGCCTGGCATACTGCGAGAAAGATTATTGAGCAATTTGTAGGAATTCAGAGATAAGAAGGGAGACCTAAGTATATGGAGTTGGCATAATCAAGACAAGAGGCAATTAGTGTCTCCTCAGTAGTTTCTGTGCAGATGTTGGCAAATAGGGGAGTATTTTACAAATAGAGCAAAGTAGGGCAAAGCATTTAGCTGCTACCATCATGATTTGTGGGGTCAATGAGAGCGCAGAATCAAACAGTACCCCCAGCTTTCTAGCACAACATGTGGTAGATGTGAAGGCTCACAGTTTATGAGACCACCACCTAGAGCATCATTTGGGAACCTTGAACCAGAACAGCAGCATCTTGGTTTTATCCGACTTCAGGGAGCTGATGTTCATCCAATTTGCCACTGCCCTGATAAACAGGAGAAAGAAACTCTGCATTTCAACCAGTTTGTCTCAGATGGAAATGGCAATCTGGATGTATTCTGATTAGGACATGTTGGAAAAGCCAAATGATCGGATTTACCTGGCCAAGGGAGCTATCTAAATGTTAAAAAGTAGAGGAGTAAGTGCACATCTCTGTAGAACATTGCAAGGAAAGTTGAAATTCCGTGATCGATAAGGAGCTAAGAAAACACACTTGGGTCTTTCTGATAAAAAGTGTTTGATCTACTTCGAGGCATAGACTCCTATGTTGATCAGTCATTTGATAAGTACAGAATGACTGACAGAGCTGAAAGCTGCTGTGAGGTCCTAAAGGACTAGCCGCCATTTTCAAGAATAACTCTAATGTCCACTACTACAGCAAGGAAATGTGTCTCAGTACTGTGTGATGCTCTAAAGCAAGACTGTGATTTATCCAAAAGCTGGCTGCTTTACAAGTAAGATGTGAGATGGCTTGCCATAGCTTTCAATGATTTAAGAGTGGGAAGGTAAAAGCGAGATTGCTGAACGTCAGATAGTACTATCATGCCCATAGATGATTTGTTTGGAAGAGGGACAATGAAAAAATGCCTCAGGTTTAGCAGATGTGTTGCATCTGTCAAAGAGTTTTATTTACAGATTTCCAAAAGTTTAGGTATTAGATCTTTGGTTAGGCCCATAATCTGGGATGGGCAGGAATCTGAAGGAGAACCAGATTTGATACTGGACATAAAAGGAATTTCATTCAGGCAAGTTTTGAGAGAACATTAGCTCACTGCGGAATTAATGGTGATATTGCCAACTGAGTCCACTGGGGCAAAGCAAGACCATATTTTTAATATCTTAACCTTAAAATAGTATGCCAATTAACTACAAAGAGATTGAGAAGGATTTAGGGTATTGCTGTAAACTGCTGGGGAAAGGACCTTTTTAGGAAGATGAAGACTTATTTGCAAGGATGTTTGGCCTTTGTGTTAGTTTTCTTTAATTCTTGACTAATACTAAGAACGCCCATACATAGGTCCCTTCTTCACTGTTCCATTGGATCCAAGCTAAAATATGGCACTCAATGATAGATTTGCATTTTGCATAATTCCACCTAATTTCCTGCAAATTTTGCCAGAATTTCACTTTAACTTATTTGATTTTGTACCCCCCCCCTCCCCCAAATTCTGGAATGCATAGGGGTCCACAGTAAAGACCGAAGGACAAGGTTTATATGAAAGCAGTGAGTAAGGCCTAAAATGAGACGAGCTGCTGCATTTTACACTAGCTGTAGACTGGACGGCAGTCCAATCTAGAATGGAATAATGCATTGACTACCATAGTGTGGTGATCTTTCTGAATATATGGCTGAATTTATGTGAGAATTCTAATCTATAAAAAACAGCATGCAGAGGTTTTGTCCACAAGAAGAGGGAGAAATCAGTCTACAGTCTAGTTTACAGGTTTGGTGGATGGACCAATCTATTTTGGCTAGAATCTGGGAACTTTTTAAATAGTCCATCTTTCATGAAAAGCAGTTTTGTTTTAGTCACATTTATCTTGAGAATGTTGGTTGAAATCCACCACTTTACCATCAACCACCTTGAAACCTAGGTTTAGCTTTGACTATTTTGGATAGTCAAAAGATCATTTGGGTGTCATCAGGGTACATGTAAAATTTGTACTTCAAACTGTTTTAGTAATTTTGCCAAAGGTATCATATAGCTTTTAAAATAAGGGGTTATAAAAGTGACCCTTGGGGAACACCATAATTGTTAGTACTCAGGCTAGAAATGTCGGATGGTATTGAAAATGCATAGTGTCATATATTCAGAAGAACCTCAGCCATCCCTTGACCTGCCATGTGATTCCAATCTCTTTACAGGCCTGACTCACAAAGATAAACTTACACTTGATAAACTTAAACTTTGTGTTAGTTCATATTTTTTTGTATTCACAAACTGCGGACTAATAGTAAATGTATGACTGCAGTCGGGGTGCAGAACTCCACACATAAAAAGATAAGCTTGTCCTATCTTTTTTATGTGCGGCATTCTCTGCACCGACTCCAGAGTCTCTGGGATCATAAACTTACCACTAACTTGTAGTTTGTTATACGAAGAAGAATGTAAACTTACACAAATGTGTGCGCTTACCTTTGTGAATCAGGCCCTAAGTGTAACAGCACAAGGGTCCAAAAACCAACTCCTCTCATGAGATGACTGCCAGATCGGTGCTATGCCCAGGTCAGCAAACTATGGGCCTTATTTATAAGGCCCTTATGCGGCCATAGCGTCACTTTTTGTGATGCACGGGCAGTATAAAAAGTATGTCACGCTGCACCGTATTTACAAAGTGACACATCTAGGCAGATGCGTCACTTTGTAAACCCTTGCGCTACATTATACCTGTTACAGGTATAATGTATGCAGGATGGGCGTTCTGGCGCAGGAAAGCCACATAGATGTGACAACAAAATGAGATTTCTCTGCGACAGTTCTACGGAGTCAGTGCGTCAAATCCTTGCGCTTACTTGAGACAGGCATAAGGGGTGACGCAATACCTTTCACACAGGGCTTGCCCCATGTAAAATGACACATTGCTGGAGTTGCATCTGTTTTCAGACATACTCCTGCAAAGCGCCTATATGTCAGGATTACTGACGTATCTGTAAATCCTTGCAACATGGAGCGCCGTACAATAAATACGGTGCACCCATGGTGTCGCAAGGATGGCATTATGAAAAGTATTGCATCGCTGTTTTCCCGCAGCGATGCAACACATTTCATAAATGAGGCCCTATATACAGGGCGTCCAAAAGTTTTTCCCTTTAGTAAATACATGTTTTTCAGTTGGCTTGACTAAAAGTTTTTCAGTTGGCTTGATTAAATGAGGTAACAAGGAATTTGATAGAAGTTGTCCATTTCATTTACTGACACTACTGAATTGCTGATTTCCAGGCAAGAGAGACTAGGTCAGAGTTCATTGAGCAGTTAAAGGGCTGAGAAGAGGAGAATGTATGAAAGAGCAGATGAAAGATGTGGCCCTTAGAGGGCCATGCGGGCTACTTACAACCACCTGCTATGCCTTCCCAAGATGAAGAGTCGGTCAGACAGTAGAGAATATGAATTTACAATTGTATTTGCAATACTCTGCAGAGGAGTCCAATCAGACCTGCACCCTAAGATGTCTGCCAAGGGACTGACCCCCTCACAGCCTCCAGCACATAATCCTTCCTCCAAGAACCCCCAACCATGCCCACGGTGGAAAACTACCGGGCCGAACATGCACAAAGAGGCACAGTAGGATGAGCTAACACCTGCCAGTTGGGTGTTCGTTATCAAGGCCTCAAGGCCACGGCACTGGGTCTCAGCATCTCCTAACATGGGAGCAGAAATTGCACATTCAGATAAGCATTGTAGGGCAAAATGGCCTATCCATTAGTAAGTCAGAAAACAGCCTTGAGCAGCAGAGAAAATAATAACGAAATGCAATGTTCTGCTGAGGCAAGCAACATGAGCAACGAGGCCTAACTCGGGCCCAGTCTAAGCAGCCTAATAGGAATTACAAAATGAAAAATGGAGTCACACTTGCTAACTGAAGCATGCACATTACGGGGATAACTCAGCGGGTTGCATAACATGAATATAAATGGCATCTATTTAGCCACGCACTGCTAACTTAATATAGCATGAAACAAGTGCATTGCAGGAACGGGAATTTCACACCTAACACAGAGCAGCATCATAATTCTAGCTGGACCGGTGTCAGCTGGAGAGTTTGATGGACAGCTGTCTTGCAAACTGGTTGACAGCATTTCTTCAGTGACCAACTGATAATGGTGAAGTATGGACCTGAGATGGATGAGAGATCAGTACAGTAGTCATCGGAGAGAGAAAGAGTAGTTTTGGCTGCTGACCGAAGTGAAGGTCCAAAATAATTCTGAGCAGTTTTTGGGAGAGGATACGCCTTGTTGGATTCTTGCTGAAAAAGATGGCATCTTATCATTCCCGATTTGAGTTTTACAGATGAAAAGTTGACGGCTATGCGAACTTTTATTCCAAATTATCTCTCAAATGAAACATCCAAAGATGTAATTATCTCCACAGATTAGGTAGCATTTGTGTAGCATTTCTGCTCACCACTTGAATGCATACAGTTTACAAGGAATCTCTTGAACCGGAAGAACAAGATGCAAGTTAGTACACAGTGTTACTGTCACATTGATGAAGAAATATTTTACTTCTGTGAACATAGATTAAGATCTAATGAGCAGGAATACCAATGCCGAGCATTGTACAGTCGCTCTCGTAAATTGAGCCTAGGGTGACATTTTATAGGATGACTAAATGAGGTTCAGTAAGCTAAGTTTTTGCTGCTGTTGTGTGTGTGTTTCCTGCCCATGTATGTGTGTGTGTTTTAACGTATGAGCTATGAGTAACAAGTTTAAATCATGATAATTCCCACTTAGACTTTCATCCTTCTAGCTGTCAAAAATTGAGTACTCTTACGTTAGATAACAGTTGCACCTTTTATTCACAGGACTTAGAAACAGCAAGTCTGTGGCATTAGATGCTAATTAGGAAATGACCTAACATTTTTTTCTTATTTTATATATTTGAAATTTATAGCACAATATAGGCCGAGTGGGTGTCAGAACACTTTACGTGAAAACTGTTACATAGCATTAACAATATAATTTCATTACATTACGTTTTGCTAAGGCTACAAGTTGCAAGTGACAACTGGTCAGCAATGTCTTCCTAGCAGCATTAGTACATATGGTTACACATTGAACCTTCTAACTCCAAGGCCTGTCTGAACGAGACCAGGAAGAGGAACCGGCCTACCAGTGGGGATGCGATATTATGAAAATTCATGTTTATTTTTCAAACCCATAGAGCGGCTAGATAGTGAAATTGCTTTCTGTAAAGACCCACAGTTTCAGTTGCGTTTTCGGAACATCCCAAAAATGCTTCGTGTTTGAGGTGACACTCCCTTTAGAGTGTGATATCATTCGGAAGTTTAGCTCGGAATGATGGTTCGTAAAACTGATTCTCTCTCGATGAAACTATACCTAGCTCCTGCTTTTCTTTGTGATAGAGTCAGTGATGAAGTCCTTGGTGTATTAATGTTTATTTTCTGTTGACAGTGAAAGTTGGCAGTATTCCAGTTTCTTTATTAGTTATGCCATTGAAGATGTTTAATAATTGTGTTAAGCATTGTACACAGCTCGCCTTATCCTGGATGCTGACATAACGACACCTGTCACAGTACACAATATAAGCTCCACTCACTAAGCATTTTGCTTTGAGTAAGAGATTCCTACTCCTCTTAAACGTAGCAACTATGGATATCGACTCACTAAAATGTCTAGCCAAGAAAAATCCACCTGTTTGCTTGGGAGAGGCTGGGAAATAGCATAGAGTGGAAACTACAGACAGCCATCAGGGCTTCTCTGTCACTGTTTACTGTCTGTGTTATGATACTTGATGCCAGTGATAGTAAGGGCAGCAGGGCCGGACTGGCCGTAGCGGGCACCGTGCGTTTCCCCGGTGGCCCGCCAGGGTAGGGGCCCTTTTTGGGCCCCCGGGGGGCCGTTATTGTTACCAGGGGTCGGTAATCGCCTCCCTGTAACAAAATTGGCCGAAACCGGCTTCACCCCAGGGGGTGCCGGCCGAGCAGTTTGTTTCGGTTCCCAGTCCGGCCCTGAAGGGCAGTGGCAGCAATACCAAACGGTGAACCAGGGATAGCTTTTTAAAAATGTACAAATGCCAGAATGTGCACCTACTGCATGTGGACGCTGCGGCTGCCGGCACTGGTAAGTGAGGTGGCGCGGGGCAGGGTGTGATAGGGGGAAGCCGATGGATGGAAAAGGTGTTATTTATTTATTTAGTTATACCTATTCCGTTGTCTGTCTACTTCATTCCCTCCCACCCCATCCCACCCTCACCCCAATGCAGTTACCTGTGCTGAACGCCGCTGTGTGGAAGTGTCGTTTCACGGCATGATAAAGCAGAGGTCATTAATGGTAATTTAGTCCCTAAATAGTGGATTTTCTATTAACACTCTGCTTCAGATTGTTTTCTTTGCAAATGGCGGGTGTGAGAATGTGGGTTCCAACCCTCAGCCCCCCGTTCTTTTCTTTATGTCACTGTACTGTGATTGAGTCTCCCTAATGGGGCGTCAATCTTGTAAGCTTGTCTTTAAAATGGTTTTCACCTATATAACACCAGTGCCCAACTTTAACATGAGGTCTGCTACTGCACAGGTTGGGTAAGGGGCTCTGTAAAGGTTACGCAATAATACCTATATAAACCAATGTGCAACCGTGTACTGGCTGAGTGAGCAAGAATGCTGTCTAACAACCTAGCACAGTGATTTGTGGGATCCAGAGTAAATTAGTTATAGATTGTAAAGGCGTATCTATTTAAAATGGAAATCCAAAAAGAAACCTTCCCTTTCATTAGGCTGAAGGATAACATCTTTAACTTTCAAACTGTTTCCATCCCCAGTGTTTAGCCATCTTTTGGGAGAGGAAGAGGGCAAAGGAGAAATTTACATAACATAATTAACTGCTTTTCTGGTGTCTTCCAAATTACTCCTTGGGAGCAAGCAACAGTCATCAGGGTGTGGTGGGGGGTTCGTTGAATGGTTGGAGTGAATAAATTAGATCTGAAAGGGAAGACTCTTGCGCAGTCAAAAGGTGTTTCCGACTATCCCTCGAAGCTGCCATCATAAAACGTCCCAGATTGCTGTGCATGGCGCCTGGACAGCCAGTGGGCTGCTCCCAGGAAGTGTCAGTCAGAGATATAGGGGAAGTGAGGCATCTCTGGATTGGACAGGAACTCTCACCCTCTGGAACTCTCTGCCTCCTTTTAAACTCCTGCAGAGGGAGGAGCCTTTGAGTATCAGAGAAGAAACAGAAGAAGGACGTATCCATATTGTGGTTGTGGAAAGGTTCTGAATTTTAATTTCTTGGACTTTAGTGGAACTCTGCCGCTGGAGCTAGTGGCAATAGCTCCCCACTTCCTTCTAGCTCTATTAGAGGATGGGTTTTCTGGTACACTGATCGGAGGGGATCCCATGGACGTCTATGAATAGATCCTTGCTCTAGCTCCCATAGGGGGTTTAAGTGATAATACAGATAATCAAGTTAAATGTTGTAAGCCCTTCAGTGCATCCTTATTGGACTACTAGTGGATATATAGAGGTTGTAGCACAAAAGGGAACCTGTGTCTTTTTTGGTTTACCTACCCTGTCCCTTTTGGCTTACAAGGGAGACTCTTTTGTACTCTGAGGCACTCCTTAACCAATGGAGTATACGTTCCTAAGGTCAATCCTACTCACCTTTCTTAAAACAGAACCCTAAATGCCATTTGCCAAGGTATTTTCAACATGGTGAATTTGGCCACACTAAAATGTGCTTCGAGAGTTGTAGGTGTGTAGGGGAGGGCACTGTGGTAATCACTATCGACCTCCCACTTCTAGCACTAAAATCAAATTTGAAGCATGCCTGATACCCACAACCAACCAGGAGACAGAAGTTTGAAGAACAAAAGCTGGATCCTCCAGCAGCCAGACAAGGGAAATGCAAGAATTGTCCACTGGTGGATAATGTATTTTCAACAGCAGCTTTGGGCTTTCTCACAGATTTGTTTAGAAAAGTCTTTGGCTTTAGGTCACAACCTACTTTCAAACAGACTTGTGCAACCCACATTAGGTGCACTCACCCTTTACCTTATTAACATGGAGTACTTCTTCCATCCACAACTTGACTTGACAAGTGATTTGTCAAGTGATATGTCAATGGTGCACAATGCAACTTTTCAAAGGCACAACTTATACTTCCTTTAGGGCTTACGCAATTTCTGTGCTATTGACCCACACACGCACATTCAACAACTCTAAGCTGTATACGACTATGGTGTTATCACTGATGTCATCACTGATGTCATCAATAATGTAATTTGAGATGTCATGAGTGATTTCATCAATGATGTCATTTAGCATATCATGAGTAATGTAATCTGTGAGGTCATAAGCAGCCCATAACTCATTGCCAGTTATAGTTGGCTCAGTTATCTACATCTTGTGAATTGCAGTGTTTTTTTGTTTTTTAAACATTTGTTTTCAATTCAGTTCAATACCTAACTATAACAACACTTTAAGCTCTATTTCCCCCTTCGATATATATGTGTTAATATGATAGGGGAAACAGAGCCAACGTGCCCAGGAGACCAGACCCACTTGGCAAGACTTTTCTTCCTATGTTCTAAGGTACAATATACAGTAGGCATCATGATTTGACTCAGTTTAGACCTATCAGTTTATTTGATACAAGTTTGGCTACTTGCATTTAGGTGCATTAATAGAATGCTGATATTGCAATACACTGCATTCCTCGTTTGAGTCTCCAGAGAGAAATCCACTGAATTCCATGCCTTTCTTTTTTCCTGAAATGTTTTTCATCTTTACAACTCTATTGCACTTTTCCATTTACCTATAGAACAGTAGTTATATACTTACATACATAATAAATACACAAGGCACCAAAATTGCTTTATCTTACAACTTGGATCTATATCTTTCCTTACATACAAAAACCTCAGGAGCACATTGGTCTCATCTTCTATCCAAATTATCTTTCGATCCAAAGCATCCACTGCTAAACCCAACAGCTTATTTTTTGTATTTGATTACAGGGGATTGCAGGTGGAGTGCACTGGTTTGGGGATTTTTATTTTTTCATCATCGAGCTTTGACCCAGATAAAGAGAGATAACACATACAAATGGAGATAGAATGAGGAAGTCCTATGGACCACTGCCTGGTCTTAAAAATCACACATAAAGATTCAATTTTTAGCTTTTTAAACACATCCAATTTTGCTTTAAGGAAAATGGGCTGCGCTTTAAAAAAAAGGCAATGGCAGCCATGGTGGTCTGCTGACCCCCGTAGGCCACCGTACCTGTGATGGCAGAGAATCATAGTGGGTCACAAATTGGGACTTACCTCATTAATATTCATGAGGTAGGTTTATTTGTGACCCACTATGAATCGATAAATGAAGCTCAATGAATCAATGAGTTTCATACATTAGGAATAGTGATTTCCTAATTAAGATTCATAAAACATTGAAATTAGGAAATCACTATTTCTAATTGTCATACATCTAGTCTCAAATGTTTGCTCAGTCAACAGTGCAAGCATATTAAAATAAGTGCCCAGCTTTGCTATATGGCACCATAATCATTAATATGTGTGTCCAGGCCCTAGATCTGTAAAGCAGATATTAGACTTGTGACCATGAAAATCTCTGCTGATATTGAACATCGGATAATTATATAATGATGAACATTAATATGTAAATATATTTTTTATGTTTATGTTTAAACTAAAACTGTCAAAAGGAATGACTTTTGATATTCATGTTCGAAATGTTTGGATTTTATAAAGTGCTAGAATTACCTTTGGCATTGGTTTGTGCGAAATTACATCACACAAAAAAAATTAATGCTAATAAAAGTTGACAAGAAGAACATAACCAGTTGAATGACTTTTACTTCCCTTGGGGAGTGCATGGCAGAGTGTATGTGTCGCTGGCTGTATTTCATTATGAGAAGGACTTCTAGTTTTACTGATGGTCTAAATAATTCTAACTATAACTATATTAACTGAAAAAACAAAGAATAAAGGGACATTACAGTTAGGCTCAGATTTCACTTGTACAAAACCATTGAAATTGAGCAGGTATAGTTACTTGATCTAACTTGATCTAACTATAACTTCTGCCTCCGCAAGACACTGATCATGGCCTCACATATGGCCTCACATGGTCACTGACATCACTGATGACATCACTAAGGACCTCTCAAATGACTTTAGTGATGACATCACTGATGACATCTTCCATAGACCTACACACATGCCCACCCACACCCCATATACCCCTTCACAAACCCATACAGCACTCACATACCAATTCACAGACCAATACAACTACTTACACACACACTCACTCACTTACTCACACAGCCACTACGAGACACATACAGCTATTCACACACCATACCTGCATTCTGCCTTTTTCTGCTCATTTCTGACCTTTATTCTGCCTCTTTCTGACCATTATTTTTGCCTCTTTCTGACCTTTATTTTGCCTCTTTCTGCTCGCCCCCAACTGTGGGGGTAGCCTCAAGCCCCCCTGAGGACCCAGCTGGCTCCCTGCCTCCTGCGGGAGTTGGCATTGCTTGTTCAAAAAGGGAGCTGCTGGAAATGCAGCTCCCTGCATGTAAGAGCAATAATTTCATCTATTTCACTGCATGCATGTTTGCGGAAGGGAGAGAGAGGAAACTTTTGCTTACAGCAAGCGGGAGCACTTTGACAGCTCCCACCCCAGGAACCAGAGTGTTTGCTTTTGCTTGGTTGTAGCTGTTACAGCTCCAGCCAAGCAAAAGCAATTATTTCTGTCCTGGGGTGGGCATCCCGGGGCATAACAGGAATCAGCCCTGGTGGTTCCCAGGGCCATTATTGTTTTCAAGGGCCTCAGGTCCTAGAATGGCACAGGAGGGGGGATGCGCAGCTCTTTTCCATTGTTTTGAAAGTATTTCTCCCTGGGGAGGTGGTGGTCCCCAGGCCCTTGGGCAGTCCATGAGGACCCCCCATTAACTGTTATTTAGCCCTAGGGAGGTTGACATCCCTGGGTCTCGGGGGGTCCACGTAGCCCTCCATTTCTATTTGTTTAGCCCAGGGGAGGTGGTGGTCCCTAGGGCGTATAGAGCCTCAGAAGGAGGTGGCTGTGTGCCCCTCCTTATTTCATTTTTACAAATAAACCCCGGGGAGGAGGTGGTTGTTCCCAGTGCTCCATGAGCCTGTGAGCCCCCTCCTTTTTTTAATGAATGCCCCGGGACTTGAGCTACCCAGCTGCTTTTCCCCCAAAAAGCGTGGGAGCCTGCTTTTTTTTGCCAGTGTCAGTTACAATCCATTTGTATTACATTTTTGATTAAAATTCCTTGTTATGTAGCTCAATTTCTATTGTGCTCAGATTCGAAAAAACAATGACTATTAATGCTCTTGTTAAAGTTGGCGAATTATGAGCACTGAAGAAATATTCCACAGCAGTGCAATTTATTCACCTACTCACTAATTGGCAGACTAGCTGATTTGGGATTGAGAAGTTATTTAGTAAATTCCTATACAAAAGTGTAGCTCCACAAGAATCCTTTTTTGGATTACAGCCACTAGCATAAAGAGCAACACTGATGGTATTATGCAATAGCTCACTTTTATCACAGCACTTTAGCAACATCCACTTATTGTGCATCAAACTATTACTTAGTTTTGCGATGGAAAACAAAGCCATAGTTACTGTGAAAAAAGATTGTTTTATCTGAAATAGCAGCAGTAGTGAATATCTGTGGGCTGGTTACATATCACACAAATTACACATATTTCGCTAAAACCCGTGTACACTACTAGCGCATATACTAGAGTGACACCTTTGCTGTGGGTTAGGTTTTAACTATAACGTCACTTTAACTATTTATTTTACAGTGAATATACATATATTTTATGCTGTGACCGGAGGTAAACCCTCCAACCAAGAACGCAAATAACAGATGCTCAGCAAACAGAAACTACAAGCGAAACCAAAGGAGGAAGGCAAATGGGAAAAACGACAAAGAAATCAAATGGGAGGCCGGTGGAACAACAAAACGTAGGCAACAGCGATAACAACACTGTTATGAATTTATCCAACATGCTTCTAACCAAATCAAAAGAACAAATCCTCAGTTTAGGATTGTCGTATTGCCCCGATAACAACTTTAACTATGTGAGTACTCGATTGGATATTTACAAGAGTGTCAGAAAACTGAAATTGAAGAAATATCACGCACTAAAAACTCAAGACGCCAACTCGCTAATAAAACAATGGAATCAGATTTACCATCAAATCTGACGCAAACTGACTTGCCTATTTTGAATGAGTTGCAGGAATTATGGGACAACAATGACTCCAATCCCCTTGACAGTGGCCTACTTGAGAATCCAGAAGTGGAAGGCACCATATAAACAACAGCAATAAAGGACTGCAATATTGGTCCCACTCTCTTTAAACCAAAGTCGACGTTTACCCCTATTGCTCCCAGAGACACAATTGACATTTTCCACGAATTGGTTGTGGGGCAAATTAAGGAATTAAATCATAAAGTCCAGAGAACGAAAACAACATACAACTGGCGGGACCAAAAACATAATGAGCTCATGACCAAACTACAAGAGAACACCCAAACAGTTATAAGAAACTCATACAAGGGGGGGAATATAGCACTAGGGTCCAAGGAAGCGCATACCAAAGAAGCCTATGCCCAACTCAATGACAGATCATGTTATCTTAAAAGCAGCATCACCAATGTATAAAACATGTACACTGAATTTTATTACAAACTACAGGCATGGAAAATGAAGGGGTTAATCACGACACAAGAACACACATTTTTGAAAAAAGAGAATCCCACAATAATCTCCAAGGTGCACAAAGACCCTTTAAACCCTGCAGCCAGACCCATCATTTCTGCTAGAGATAGCCTGTTAGAGCACACATCCCAATATGTGGACTTCTTTCTACAAGACTATGTGAAGGGCTTACCATCTTACATACGAGACACCAGTGACTTCTTAACAAAACTGTTGAAGTTTGAATGGAAAAATGGGTATCTGTTGATGGCACTTGATGCAACTTCTTTATATACTAGCATCAAACATACGAATGGGGTGAGAGCCTTGGAATACTATCTCAACAAAAGACCTGGCAACTCAACAAAGCTTAACAAAATGTTGATTGAAATTGTTTTATTCTGACTTAATAACAACATATTTATGTTTAACAACTTTCTGTACCAATAGACGAGAGGTGTGGCAATGGGGGCCAGCTCCTCTCCCAGCTACGCATGTCTACACATGGGCTGGTGAGAGGAGCTGGTCCTCCGAGTCAAACACAATGAATTTTTGCAAAGTAACATTAAGCTGTGGTTGCGCTATATAGATGATTTATTTGTGGTCTGGGAGGAAACTGAAGATCAAGCTAATGAATTTGTGAAAGCTATCAATGCCAACAACATTCATTTACACTTAACTGCAAACATCAGAAATACTGTCAATTTACTCGACACACAAGTATTCATAAAAAACAACAAACTTAAGACGAGGCTTTACTGAAAAGAAATTGCGGGCCACTCAGTATTACACACCAGCAGTTCTCACCCGCGACATTTGATAAATAGTATACCCCACGGAGAGATGCTGCGCCTTAAGCGAATCCACAATGACAAGTGACAATGCAGGTTTGATAGAAGCCCAGGCAGCTAGCAAAGACAGATTTCTTAAGCATGGATATTCTCACAAGATTGTAAACAGGGCCATTCAGAAATCTTTGACCAAGCATAGGGAAGATCTACACAGGGATTTGCAAACTGATTACACTGAGGGCCCAGAAGAAACATTTAGAGCAGATACCAGTACCACTACTGAATTCAGGATTATAATGGTATACAGTAAACAACACAAGAGTATCCAGTCAATCATTAAACGTAGTTGGCCCTTATTACTTGATGATCCAGTCATTGGGCCAACACTACCTCCAAAAGCTTCTATCACATACAGTAGAAGTCGGTCCATGAGGGGTAACTTGTTGAAAACCAGCCCAGAGTTTATTGAAGGGACTAATTGGCTACAAACCCACAAAGGCTTTTACAAATGCAAGGTCTGTTAGGGATGTCAACAAGGGATAAACAAGAGTACAAACCAAACCCCGTTCAGTACCAAAGAACACAGATAACCAAACTCTTGACATGCAAGACTGAGTATGCAGTCTATGTACTGATATGCCCATGCGGTCAACAGTACATAGGGAGCACTATAAAGTACATAAAAGAGTGCTCTAGCACATGTGTGCTATAACCAACCAAGATAATACCTACCCAGTGGCCAGGCATTTCAAAGAGCTGCACAAATCCAACAGTCTAGACTTAAGATATTATGTCATCGATGCAGTCCCTCCCAGCAGAAGAGGAGGAAATAGAGAGAGTAGATTATGACAGTAAGAAACACAGTACATTCTAGACATGGATTCCAAACACCCTGGTGGTCTGAATGTATCTGCGGACCTCCATACTTGCCTATAATGGCTGACATCTACATCCACATCAGGTAGCAGCTGTAACATTGCCAAGTATTATTTTAAATATATTTATTTTCTTACTACAAGGCTTTTTATCCAATATTCAATATTCAACATTTTCTACATATTTATACAGGTATTTTTTTTATCAATATGTGATGTTATTTATATTTATATTGGAGATGACTATTATTTCCTTTAAGTCTTATTTGTATCCACACTACTCAATGTATGCCATGATTCAAGTGGATTACTAGCTAAGCGGTATTTAAACTAGGGGTGGGCGGAATTTGCGTAATCGCGTTACGCAAATCTCCGCGAAACGGTAAAAAATCTCTGCGAAGACGCAGAAATTCCGCGAACACGCGGAATTGCTTGTTCGCGATGCTTTTTTCCTGTTCACAATCGCTGTTTGCGTGCTCGGAGAGAAATATCTCGCGAACACGCATTTTGAGAACGCGAACAAGCAAAAATTTCGCAATGTCGCGGAAAGCGGAATTTTTGGGCAACGAAAAATTACCCAACTTCCGCAAATTCTGCGAACGGAACGGAATTTACCGCCCAGGCCTAATTTAAACCGATAATGTAATTGGCAGTATTGACGTGACCCCACATTTGAGTACTCCCTGGAGGAAAGTACATTTAGTACAATGGTTACAAATATTTGTCACATCTTGCACTAAGCACTCTATAATCTTAATTTGTTTTGCACTTTTGCACTTTGTACTACAGCATTTTAGTTATAGCAATATTGACATGCGTGGACAGGGGACACACACAAAGTGTCCCAGGCTTTGGACAACACAAGCATGCATAGCGGGTATTTAATTTATGAATTACCAACACTAAGATGAGAAGATACATGTTTGTATGAGCCACAATACAACTATGATTGGCCTAGCATGTGCTCTGCATATTATATAGCATTGTTATCATTTTAAAAAACGCGTTTCATTCTCATTTTAATCGGAACAAGATCAGTATTAGGCAAAGTTGTTATGATGTGTCCTTTTAACAAACGATTGGTTTACCTTATATGCCCCATCTTAAATACCATTCAGGTATATGTCTTCTATGTCTATTGCTGAGGTTTGCACGTGGTACAGCCACACCTGCACTTGTCACTTTAAAAAAGAGATTGCAATAATGAGACCATGTCATGTGATCAAGGTTTGTTCGAAGCCAAAACACGGAATGACGACTGCAATAAAATAAATTTTGAAGCACTGAATTCGAGGTCCTTTTCTGTCTGTGGAGAAATCCGGGTAGCAAACGGAATCGAAGGATAGATAGATATATATATTCAATGAAAAAAACAAAGGTTACAGGGACGTTATAATAGAATTTAAAAAGTCCTTAGAACTTCACTGAAAAGACCCAAAGGTTACAGTGATGTTATTGTTAAGCTCAGATTTCACTCATGCAAAACAATAGAAATTCAGCAGTTATAGTTACCTGAGCCAACTATAACTTGCACCCCTGCAATGCACTGCTTATGACCTTACATATAATGCATCACTCATGCCATTGTCAGTGGCATCACTGATGACCTCACTGATGACATTTCAAATTAAATCTGAGCCTTACTATAAAGTCCTGCCAACCTTTGTGTTTTTTCAGTGAAGGTCTAAGTTTTTTCAAATTTCATTTGTAAAATATTATGTTCTATTGTTTACTTATTTAGTTAATTTGTAAGGTTTATTCTTAATATTAATGTATTACAATTTTTTATTTTAATTTTTTTAACACCTTTTTTTAATACTGTTGATAATCTTTTTTACAAAGAAACTTTTTATACGTTTAAAAATATAAAAATCACATATGCACTTAATATAAATAAAATAATTTGTTTGATGTAATTAAAATAAATCTTTAAAAAATATATTTTTGAGCTACTGCAGTACCTTTGGGGTCCAAAATATAGGCAGGCTACTACTCTATAGTTTTTACATCCAATCACATGATAGGCACAAATCCGCAATTCTGAATCTATGGATTTGGTGACATTTTTTCAAAAAACTGTCTATATGTAGACCCCTTCATTGTCATTATTAACATCAGTGTGAATATGTTTACAAGTATGTATCAGCCACCTTATATCTGTTTTTAAAAAAAGTTACCCCTTTTACCAGTTTTGCGAATCTGCAAATTTACGAGTCAGATTCATGAATTCACCTGCAAGCGCACCCAAACCTTGCCTTCTGATTGGATACATTAAGACCCCAACCTTCCACATGGAAAACCACACCCAAAAGCAGTTAATACTCTAGTGAAGTTCCTAGAAGGAGGATTAAGAAGCAAGAGTGCTGTGCTTTTAGGTAAAGGCTGAAGCTACATCGTCCACTCAAGATGAGGATCCACAACCTCTTGAGGATAAAGAAGATACACCACCTTGCAGAAAAGAAAGTGATGCGTGGAAGCACTTTTCTATACCTTCTTGGGAAAATAAGGTATCAGCAAAATATGTCAAATGCACAATTTGTGTCTAGTAGTTATCCAGAGGCACTGCAAAGATATATTCACATGGGACAAGTTCTATGTGGAAGCACCTAATAACAATTCATGAGAGGGTGTACAACCAGATGATGCAAGGGAAAGGAGGTGCAAAAAGGATAGATGACTTCTACAGCAGCCTTGTGAGAATGATCTTCAGCTAAACTTCTTACAATACTACCTGCCAGCGAGGAATTGAGTGACATGCTAGTCACTGTAAAAAAAAATTCAGTGTGTGCATTCTTAGATACAGTGAAGAAGCATTGATGTTAGTTTTTGTTTTGTATTTAAAGACTACAAAATGTATGTTGAAGAGTGAAGAGCTAACTCTGTCTTTTGAATGTGTCACTGACTGTATCAGTGTGAGAGTGGATATGTGGATGAGTGGATGCCTAGGTGTGTGAGTGGATGCATTATTGAATTCCTGGGTGTGTTAGTGTATGCACCGGTATGAGTTTCAGTTTGTTAGCATGTGCATCAGTGTGTGGCTGAATCTGTTATAGGATGAATTACTGTTTGGATGGGTGTGGCAATGTACGCATTGCTGCATGCCTGGGTTTGTCAGTGTCTGTAATGGCATGTCCCAGGTGTATAAGTGTATCTATGGGTTTGTTACTGGATTCATTTTATTTTGGGTTGTGTCAGTGTCTACATTGTTCTATGCCTGGGTGCATCAATGTCTATATTGCTATGTCCCTGGGTGTGTCAGTGTATTTGTCAGTGTATACCTGGGTGTGTTATAGGATGCATTAATGTTTGGCTGGATGTGTCAGGGTTTACATTGCAGTATACATGGGTGTATCAGTGTCTGTATTGCTATGTCCCTGAGTGTGTTAGTGTAGATATGTCAGTGCATACCTGGGAGTGATATTGGATGCATGTTCGGATGGGTGTCTTGGTGTCTGCATTGCTGTTTGTCTTGGTGTATCGGTGGCTGAATTGGTAAGTCGCAGGGTGTGTCAGTGTAAACATGAGTGTATGCCTGGGAATCTTATTGGATGCATTAGTGTTTGGATGGGTGTGTCGGTGTTTGCATTGTTTTTTGACAGGGTCTGCAGTGGTAAGTCACTGGGTGTGTCAGTGTGTACATCAGCCTGTACCCGGGTGTGGTATTGGATACATTACTGTTTGGCTGGGTATATCAGTGTCTCCGTTGCTATATGACTATGTCCATTAGTGTCTGCATTGAAAAGTCCCTGGTTGTGTCAGTGTGTGCCTGGGTGTGTTATTGGATGCATTACTGTATAGCTGGATGTTTCAGTGGCTTTATCACTGTGTAGTTGGGTGTGTCAGTGACTGTCTTTGTGTGTATGTAGGTGTGTCTGTGACTCTATTAGTGTGAAAAGTAACTTACAATTTCAACAATGCATAAGGACATACTTCTAATAAATAATTAGACTTTTCTCATACTGTAAAGGTATATATTAATATAAATAAGTATCTCATTTTCCCTTTTACTGTTCTCAGCTTCTTCACACATACACTGCGAACAATGTACTTTTTAAGAAGACATCATAGAAACGTGGGGGGAAAACAATCAAAGAGTTTAGAATAAAATATTTCTGCACATCATCTCACTGCAATTAAGCAACACCGTGGATTGCACCTCATTAACGAATAAACAAATAAACATACACAACTTATTTAACTATTATTAACCATTATTAACTATTTACAAATATAGTTTTCTACACAAACTTTTCAAACACATGCTTGTACATCTCTACAACAGCACAAAAGAAAAGTGATGTTTAGAACCACTTTACTATACCTTCTGCGAAACAGCTAATGTTCCGTGTAATATTTGCGGCATACAGTTATCTAGCAGCACTGCCAAGAAGTATTCAAATGGAACAAGTTCCAAGGGGAAGCACTTCAAAGCAATTCATGAAAGGGTGTACAACTAAATAATGAAAGAGAAGCTAAGTGCAGTAGAATATTTCACCACTAGAGCACCCTTGTGCGAACGTTTATCAGCTGGGGTCATTAGAATACCAGCAGCCTGTGAATATTTGAGTAGGATAACTACTTACTTTACCAAATGCCACTTTGACACTGTAAAATGTCATTCATGGCTCCATTTTTCTTGCTACTATACATCTGTGAATGACTGTATAGGTGTGAAAGTACATGTATGAGTACCTGTATGGGTGCGTTTGTGACCCTTACATTAACTTAATAATAAATATATTTATAACTTTACAAGTATATTTTTTTAACATATTCCAATACGATTTAAACCAAACAATTAACAAACACACATAAAGTAACATATTTAACTATTTACAAATACAGAAATACATGAAACTTGAAATGTTATTGCAAAAAGAAGCATCATATGAAAAGAAGAGACGATTCCTAGCACTGCAGAAGAAGAAACAGAAGAAGAGGTAGGAGGTAGGTGTGGTGATGCTCCTGTGCATAAATGAGATGTAGTAATATTTGTAGAATCTGCCAGGACTAAATTGATACAATAGAAACCCACCTGTGTACTTGCAGTGCTGCTGTCTATTTACTTTACATCTGCAAACATTGGCAAGAATGAGTACTGGTATCGTTGTCATCTTGAGCTTAAGTACATGTTGTGAAATTCTAAACCTAAGTTGTGCAGATGTTACATTACATTCTCAGAGAAGCAAACTCAACAGGTGTCATCCATTGGGCTTCTGAAAGGGCTCAAAGTACTGTTGTGTATTTTCCTTTAGATGTGAAACACTATATTGAAACTGTTGGTGTAGAGACAGATTTGGAAGAACCACTTACTATTCTAGTGAATAGTGTGCTCACGAAAAACAACATCTGGCAGGAACTAGTGTACGTATATAAGGTGAAGAAAGCTGCATTATATCTTAAACATAATAATGTGTACTATAAAGATATAGATGTTCTCTAACCTGGAAGTTACTCAATGGAAGAAATGTTGCCTACAAGTGGACAGTTTTAAAAAGTGTATAGAAGTAGATCTGAAGAAATATATGAGCATTACAGTATCCATTTTCTACATTCAAAAGAGATTATGGGGATGCCGTTGAACTGTATCAGATAAACAAGCTAAAAGAACTCCAATAAGTGTCTGGAGGATAGGTTCCCCATGTTGCTTCTTCTCAGTCCTGTTTGAACAAAAAGAAAAGGTATAAAACTGTTAGAAACACCTTCTTAATACACAACAGTACTTTTACCAAACATTTGAAAACATTCCCACAAAATCCTCCCAGTAGTAGTCACACAGTTTCTGACCAATACTGAAATTCAACCATCACTCCTCTGGGGTTAATTCATACTTATTGAAAAGGACCTCCTTCATAGTGGGATACCTCAACCTTTTCCCCTTCTCTAGAGCCAGCATGTTGTCCATCCCATCACCATGAATATTGCTTCAAAAGCATCTCTACAATCATCTCAATATATCCTCTGTACCACTACAGTAAGTGCTTGTGCCAGATAGAACCTATCTATATCAAAGCCCAGGGACCAGGTCTCTTAATATATAAGCACTTTTTTTCTGCACTGGACACAGTACTGGTGCTCACACCATTTCTGCTAGACTCTAATAGCTATTTAGCCTTCAAGTGCATCTCCTTAAAACTCCAGCCAGCAAGACCCTTTTCTCCTCCCAGCTTCTCTTAGCTTCACCTTTTCTCTCCTCTGCACCCAGCTGGGCAAGCTGCGGCCTCAGGTCCCATTCAGCCTGGCTGTCCTTGAGGTCCTTAGGGGACTGGGTTTGAGAGGAGACAATACTTCTTACACCAAATCCAATAGAAAAGTCTCTCTCTGGGGGATTCCTTGGCTCCTGTGGAGACTTTACCCACTCATTTCTCCACTCCTCTCCTTCCTTCTGAAACCCACTACACTTTGGGGCCCTGATTCTGAGGTCAACTATAATCAAGATTCTCTCTTTTCAAGAGAGCTGAAGTAGTCCTCTTCAAACTCTTGTTGTGGTGCAGATTGCATTCTGCGGATGCCCCCCCCCCCGGCTCTAAGCAAACTAGTACTCAAACTTGGACGTAAACATGAGTAAATGGATGAGTGAATGGTCTTATGAGTGTGAGAGTGAGTGTGGCAGTCACTGTCAGGGTATATAAGTGATAGGTGCATAACTGCTTTTGTGAGAGTATAACTGGGTCTGTAAGTGCCTTCCTGCCTGTGAGAGGATGTGCAGGTTACATACTATTAAATAACATACTATAAGCAAGTACCCACCTCTAATTTCAAATGCATTCATTCATACTAGCATTATAAAATGTACATACATTCAGTATAGCAATTCCTCTTTCTCCTTTCTTGCTCACCGTATTTTTAGTTAATATTCTCACCTAAGCAGGCTTCTATTTGCCCTTCTTGTATACTGTGTAGAAGCTACACATTGTCTTTTCCCTTACATACATAAGCTGTTTTTTTAAATATACCTGCATATATTATGACCTAATTAACTTACCTGTAAAAGCTCTTTGCTGTTCTTCTAGTTTTATTTCTATGTCTGGTAACATGTTTTCATTCCAAATCTCCAATTAGAAATCCTGCAAACCACCTCCTCTCTGAGTAGTAAAGCAGGTAAAATGGCTACCTCTCACCATGTGCTCTTATATATGGTGCTCTAGTTAACAAATCATAGCATTCCTCTCATCTTTCTTTCTTGCTATATCACTTCCAAATGGTCAGTATTTCCTTAACCCTTTCCATACTTCCTGCAAAGAAACACAATTTGGTTGGGAGTTTCTGTAAATCCGCAAATCCTCCACGATGCTCAGCATGTACCCAGATGAGACTTCACGGCCTGGTTTGCAGATTTACATGGGGGGGCTGCCCTGAGCCCCACGATGGCACAACGGATTTCACAACTGACCCCAAAAACATTTGGGGAGATTTTAGTGCCCATTAATCACGCTTTGACCTCATTTTTAAAAAACCCGTTAGGTCAGGGCACCTCTGCCATGACCCCATCATCTGTTTTACATGCTTCTGTTCCACCTGGGAACCATTTCCTGACACAAGAAATGGTAGAAGCAACTTCCCTCTTAGGTTGCGACCAGCCAAACAGGGCCCGGCTGTGGCACATGGAGCCACAAATCCACCACGAATGGATGAGCAGAGGGTCTGCACCCCTAGATATACACATTTAGATTTAAGTTAATATCTCTAAAACTACTGAATGGATTAACACCAAAGAAATCACAAAAGGCCTATTTCTGGATCAAGCGCTAGCTTTCTGCCAAATTTGGTGTAATTACTTCCAGTGGTTCGGGCTTTAGTCGTGTTCAAATTCTCTATGGGAATAAACATGGGAAAAATGCATTTTGGGACCCCCATTTATCTCGGCCTCCACTTGACGGATCATCACTAAACTTTCCAGACTGTAGCTAAAGTAAGTGTTGCACTAATTTGGAAAATTTTGTAAAGATTTGTCAAATGGCACTAAGGTTAATGGAAAAATAAAAAACACTTTTCGAATATATCATTAATGATAAAATGCTTTGATTTTTACAGCTTTGATTCCATCAAAATGGCTACAGATTTGCAAAGGTTTTGTCAGGTCAGAGTGAATGATTTTTGTTTTGTTTGGAAAGTTTCTGGCAAATTCATTAACGACACCGAAATTCTTAAAAAACCAAGAAAGCATTTCCTAAAGAAAGTCTAACCTAACTATACGTACTCTGGGACTATAGCCACCAGAGTAGTATATATGCAATATTAACATGAAAATTTTAAATTATCACTAAGAAAAACACAGCACGAAGAGACAAAAATAGGTTCTTTCCATGGCATCTGATTTATGTCGTACGAGAATCCTACTGCAGCTAAATATGTCATCTACTTGCAAACTGCAAATGATCATGCTTGTATGATGTGATGGTTATGCTTCCACTTGAGTCACTCAAGAGGAGCTCTATTTGCATTTCTGTGAATGGTCAAATGTATGCACCAATTTGTGATCCTGAATACTCACCAGAGACAATGATAGATTAAAAGCTGAGAAGAGAGCTAACATAGAACATTCTGTAATATTGGATCAGTATTCAACCACAGGGAATGTTTAAAATGTGTATAAATATCTTAACGTAATATGTTGATTCGAATAAAAGTTTATTTTATTCTAGATTTAAAAAAAACTATATTATAATAAAAACACTTGGTCATTTTATTAGACCCTGCGAAACTCACTTTGGTCTAATTTAGAAATTTACAGGGGGAGGTTTGGGGTCTGCATTTTCACTTACAGGCGTAGGCTGACTTTCCAACACTTCACAAAGGATACCAGCAGTACTCCTCGGATCCTATGACTTTTGAAGAGTACAGGATAACTCATGTATAAGTAGTTTGCATGCCAAAATGCTGAATGTCTTCATATACAGTTATATAAAGAAATGCTCTTTTACACTTTTTTAGTTTGTTAAATGGGGTAAGTTTTTTTTCTGTGGACAAACCTATTCCACCAGACTCCTACCCATTTTGGCAGAATTCTCTCTCTATTCCCACCCTTACTACTGCCATTTTCTGGAACAAGACAATGAGAGGCAATGAACTGCCTTCCCTGTGTCCTCCATACATGGGACATTCCACCCCATGCATTGTTTCACTGCCCGGGTCTTCGAATCAAGGCATTGTGTGGTCCCAGGATGGGAAAGCAAATGCCCCCCACGAGCAGAGAGAAAGCTGTCCGTGTGTCGGTGCCTTTGCTTTGGTGCTTTTCACTAACAAAGTCCTGCTTGCGGTTGCCTTGCATAGCTGATAAACCATTCCAAATCCACGTTTTGATCAGCAGTGGCCTGAATCAGAAACTCCTAAACAGTAATGTTTACACTCCTATGTGCCCTTTCGATGCACAATTGCATTTATGAATCGGGCCTCATAACTTCATGTGCTTGAATTCCTCATACCTATCACTAATAGATGGCTTTAAGCGAGTATAGGGATGTACTATATTCGCTTAAAAGCTATCTTTATGTTAGTAAAATAGATCAAATGCAGATAATTACATTATTGTGGCCCAGATAATATTTTCTCCATAAGGTGTCTAAATACAACCTGACTGTACCGCAATAACCTTTTCTGATCGAAGTCTGTTTCGATATTTTTGTACAGAATACGCAATGTGGACATATCTGCTTGACTCGCTAATTATATGAATTAGAGCCTTTGCCATTGTTGGGGACTGTTTACCGTCTTCTATTCATTTAATAATGCTTCTGCAAATTGCCAAACAGCATTTGGGCCAAAACACATAGGAGACTTTGCGGGGATAAAACATGTTCTGCCTTTTCTCTAGTGTACAGCAATTTGTCAAGTAATTAGCCAACCTAATTAAATTTTTGTAGCACTAATCAAGCGAATATGCTAAAATTTTCTTTGCACAGCCAGTTTGCTGTCTGCTTGCATTTAACTTGATGGTTGGAAAAAGACCCTGCTCTCTCTGCCACTCTACTTAATCACCTAATTTGCATTTTATATTGGTAAATCAAATTAAGCACCAGTGGCTTTTAGTATGATTGACTGTGGTCAGGGCTGTTCAGATGGGACTTTTTTCACAGAAAATTAGGCACATTTTAATATCAGCGAGCCAGTGCTTTCTGCATTCAGCAAAGTACATTCACTCAGCTAATTAAAAGTGCTTGTTGCTTTTTTTGCCAGCGTATGATAGATTTACCCAGCTGGTGTGTCCATTTCCCTTTGTATAATTTCTTGATGGAATTTTTTTTTATCTTTAAATATAATAAAATTGTCTGAAAAACACTTCAAGTCAGCATGGATAAATCAAAGAAATTATATGTTGTGGCTATTTAAAAATACATCAGAGTGCAGAGAGAACATCTGTGCAGCAGGGCAGCTCCCCATGCTGAGTGAAGCGCTGTCTCCTATAAGAAATTTCTTCAGAATCTTACACCATTTATTACCCGATGCCGCTCACTGCCCATTCGCCATTATGGAACGCCTTTAAATGCGGAAATCGATTAATGGTAGTTCATTTAAGTTCTATGTTTGCCATTGTAACGATTGTATTGACTGTTTTGACAAGGGCAAGGGAACATTTTTAAAAGATCTTGTAATATATTCCTGAAAACCCTCTGTGCATTTATCATTTTATCTTTAAAATCTTGTCCCGAATCTCAGAGGATGCCACGTTTAATGTGAGGGAAGTAGCTCCTCAAAAGTTATTCCTCCTTAGGCTTGGAATAGATATCCGTGAAACGAATGCTGCTCGGTGCGCACCACTAATGTAACATTGAGTGCTGATGCCCTGAAGGAGTAATGCTAATTAATTTGCACTTCGGGTTTATCTGAAAAATCCCTTACACATATATAGTTGCAAATGTCTTCCCTAGCAGAAAATGAATACGTTACCCTCCTGCTAATATTGCATTTAATTGTTTATGTGGGATAAAATTGCTTCTAAATACTTCTACCTATATATAAGCAAGTCATATCAAGCTAAACAGATTAACAAAAATGCACCAGTTTTCTCGTGAGAGGAATTATGAGTTAACTGAGTTCAAGACACAGGGGTATATCAACAAGGCCCGGAGTTAAAATTATTGCCGCTTTAGCGTCCATTTTCGGACGAAAAGCGGCGATAATTTTAACGCCCTATTAGCAAGGACACACTAACGTGTGAATCCATGCTTCTTCGCCCATTTCCTTTGCGCCTCGCCTCGCATCGCTAATGAGATGCGAGGTAGGCGTGCCCGTCTGAAATACTGCGAAAATCATCGCTAACACAGCTTCTCAGTATTAACAAGGGTTACGCTAGCCTGACTAGCGACATAACCAGGTTTTTCGCCGGTTTCTTACACCTGCTTTTTTCTCTACTATGCTATATCTATCATGGGAGGTGGATTATTATCCTGTGTCCACATCTCCCTATTTACAATATTTTCCCTATCGCTGGAATTCCAGTGATATTGCCTTTTATCGCTGCTATTGCCCGGATTTCTATCGCCTCGGCGATGCGCTTCGTTAATAGTGCGCTGACCGGGCGATAGAATACGGCGATAGACGGCGTTAGGATTTGTCACGCTAACAGTGGTCAGCGATAAATATCGCTGCCGCTTGTTGATATGCCCCCAAATTTGTAACACATAGAGTGCGTGCACACAGGGGCAAGAATGGGGCATACCATTGGGTGATGGCATGCACTCCAACTCCTTATACACAGGCAACATGCTCCTTTACTTACGTAATGTTCACGAGACACCACCTACTATTGAGCAGTTGCTTACCAGATTTGCTGCAGTATCGGGACTAAGGGTAAACTGGGTCAAGTCACGACCTTTTCCATTCACTGCCACTATGCCTGACCCAGCAATCCGTATCAGTGGTGCCTGCCTCCGATGGCAACCATCCACATTTCGATGTCTCGGTATTCGCATTTACCACATGCCTGAGGATCTCCTAGATGGCACCCTGACCCATGCTGTGTCTGCCATTTGAGCACATGCAATGTTCTGGCAAACTCTCCCATTATCAGTTGCGAGCTGCGTAGCCCTCACAAAGATTGTTATACTACAGTGCCAACACTACTATTACGCCAACTTGCCTTTATACATCAATAAAACATTTTGCTCATTCCCTTGCACAACTAGTTGGCAACTTTATATGGAATGGAGCACGTCGCAGGTTGACCATTTCTAGCTCTATCTCCCCGCAGACAAGGGCAGACTGGGCATACCTAACTTTAAACAACATTCCTAGCATCATAATTACAATGGGTGACGAGATGGGTCGCTGGGTGTATTGGTATAATTTTTATTTTCTGTATTCACTGATTTCAATGGGATTGTGTTGCAGTTGTAGAGGATGACCATATGTAGTACTTAACTGGCTGGAGTGCATTTACACCTGATTGGTATGGTTAGGGCTGTTGCGGTGGTCCCAGGGCAGCCCAACTGCCCTGGTCATCAAAGGGTGGTCAGAAGACCACCACTGCCGTGCCCCCGCAAGTCTGGCGGTCCCTTGGACTGCAAGAGTCGTAATAACACCCTTAGGGGGATATTCACAAGGATCTATCGCCGAGTCAACGGCACTTTATCGCAGCCAAAGTAGCGATAAACTTATTCCCCAAGCACAAGCTGGTGTTAACATCCCACAGCACCAGTTTACCCGCGATAGCAGCCGCAAAAAACATCGCCACAGATGACCCCCACAACTATCACTAATGAAATGCAGAGTTGGCGCTCCCGTGCCACAATCCACGACAACACCACTCCACAACATTCTCAACGACTAGCCAGATCTGCGATAAGAACACAAAACAGGTGATAAGACGCGTTAGAAGCAGGAAAATAACACCTGCTCTGACCAGGTGCAAAGTCGGACGGCAGCCTGCACCACAAAAGGGAGCCCAGCCCACAGCCACACCTCAAGAACAACAGATGAACCCGGGCAACTGAACATGCAGCCCAGAGGGCCTAAAGGGCAACAACACCCGCCACCATCACCTCCAGGATACCCCCTCCTCGGTACCCCCCGACCAAAGATATGCCACATCAGCCACACCTAAACATGAACAAAATAATCCGCATGATGTTGCACAATCACAACTGGTGACATGCATGTGTCGTCACCAAAATGAGCATCACATATTAACTGTCGAAGCAACAAATGAAACTTTATTAACATGAACACTGAACTGAAATGAAGACACATGGCGGCTCCCCTTGGGACAATCCGTAGGTCACAGCCTGCAAGACAAAAATCATGATGGGAAGGTGTGTCCTGCGCACATCAAAGGACAGAGAGAGCAAAGGGGAGAGAGAAGAAGAGAGGGGAGAAAGAGATAAGATTAGAGGAGAGAGAGAGAGAAGAAGAGAGGGGAAGAGAGAGATAAGAAAAGAGGGGGAGAGAAAGAGAGAGAAGAAAAGAGGGGGAGAGAGAGAGAAGAGAGGGGGAGAGAGTGATAAGAAGGGAGGGGGAGGAAGAGAGAGAGTGCCGCCCCTGCGCACCCAGGCCACACTGCTCACCTGCTGCCACCGGTGTGTCTCCAACCACTTGCCGGTATGTATTGCAGTTCACCAGGTCACACATCTGAGACAGACCCGTCATCTGAAACAGAGTCCAGATACATGATTGGCACAGTACACACAATTGCACAAGACAACATCGCCTGCCCGCCCATGCACACCCAGGCAGAGGCACCCCAGCCCCTCCCGCCTCCCATCAGAGCATGCCCGCCCATGCTCACCCAGGCCTCACTGCTCACCTTCCGTCACTGGCATGCAGACAGGAGGTCCCACCACGTGCCACTGCAAGCCACAAGCCCGGGCCCGCAGACATAGCACCCTCCACATCATGTAGCCCTGCTCTACAGGCCACCAGGTCTCACATTTGGTGCTGAGTCTTGATTACTCCATGGCAGAGGACATACCAGTGCATCCGGCCTCATCGCAGGCTGCACTCCCGCTCAGCCTAATAGGTGGCACTAACTCTGGGATCCCAGAAGCGATGCCACGTGGTGGTAGGCCCACGCTGCCCGCTGGCTCTGGCCTATACTGTGGTCCAGCAAGACACAAAAAACCTGAGCTGTCCGGACTGCCGGGACGGGGCATCATCGCAGGCTGCACACCCGCTCAGCAGCTTAAGGTGCCACTAACTCAGTGCACCCAAAGTCACCGTCCCGTGGCAGGGTGCCTGTGCCGGCCGCAAAGCATCGGGTGCCACTAACCCTGTGCAACCCCAGTCAGTGCCACGTGGTGGTAGGCCTGTGATGGGCGCAAGGCCTCGGGTACCACTAACCCTGTGCGCAACAACTCATGGGCCATTTATGATTGATAACCGTGGAGCGTCCGTCATCCAGTCACCACCAGCAGAGGTGAATGTGACATTGTCAGCTCCTTATGTTGGTGGAGCCACATAGTCTGTGACGCCTGTGCCGGATGGGTGTGGTGTGTGTGCAAACCTGCTCTCAGGGAGTTGCTGTGACATGCTGACAACTAGACCAGTGACCTGCACACCACCAGCAAGTACGCCTGCAATGGATAGCAATGAGGGCCCACCCTTGGAGCGTAAGCGGAGTGGTCTGGCCTGCCGTACACCGGACCAGCACAGGGCTTGCAACAATGACTCATGGGCTCTGGGCGTGGTTCAGTCCATGTCCGGACATGGCAGTGGCTGACGCGTGTCTCCCTGTTGTAGTGTCCGCGGCACCCGGAACACAATATGCAATGTAGCACCCTCTGACTGGCATTCCGCAGGATGAGCATCATTGACACAAAGGAAATCACTGTCCCTACATTCATCCACACATTCATACATGAATGATGAAAGACATAACACAGCAGTGCTTTACTGGATGTTTATTGCACATCCAGTGCAGTTTTGCAGCTGGAGCAGTGCAGGGCAATGCCAAGCACACTACAATATTTTTTGTGCCTGTGGAGGGCCGGCTAGAGTCCATCCGGGGATGACAAGTATTGAGGAAGAGGAAGGGTACATTCCGCAGTCTGGTCGCCGTGTCATTGGTCATCAAACAGGATATGACAGTCCATGTCGCTGTCCAAAGTGAGTGCATAGGAGTGTATCGGGGGTCAGTGGAAGGTCATGGGCCATGTGCGGCACCAAACAGAAACAGGCCAGGTGGTGGAAATGAATGCTAGTGCCTCCTCATCGCAAACCCATCAACGTCCTCACCCCGGATGTGTGCTCTGCCCCACCTGTGGGTGTTGCATTACCGGCTGAGGCACTGTGTGCCACTGACACATCAGGTGCCAGAGTGTGTGCGTCTGCCGCACTGTGAGGCAATGGCACACCAGGGGGCGGAGATGTGGATGGTGTGGGGGCAGCAGCATTCATCATCGCCACGCCTTGTGGCAGCAATGCCATGATGAGGATCTGCAGGTCATGGTAGATCCCAGCTACATTTCACTGGTGTACAGCGGTGGCTGCCACCCTTTCCGCCCCCATCCGCACCAGGTCCTCCATGAGCCTCCGCATGTGTGCCAGCTCATGGCAGGTATCGCTGGAGCCCCTCTGAGCGGACAGGTGTGCTTCTCTCCGAGTCATAACTCCAGCGATGTCAGTTAGGGCTCACTGAAGACCATGGAGCGGGCCTAGACACCCATGGATGGCGTCCAGTTTGGTAGCCATGAGGTCGAACCCCACCAACAGCTGCTCAGCTGTCTCCCTCTGGCCCTCTGGCCCTCCAGGACACGGTGTTGGAAGGCCGTGTGTTGTTCCTGGGGGTCTTGGGGGACTGCCGGGGACGTGGGTGCCTCCTGCTGGGTGGTTTGGGTGGTGTCTCCTCGATGCGGCTGGGCAGCCCTGATCCTGGAGTTGAGTCGCGGATGATGTCAATGATGTCTAGGAGGGCTTTTGCATCTATGCTGGGGTTGTCCTCCTCGTCATCAGTGAAGAGTGGCTGGGACTGCTCTGCAGGGGGTGTTGACAATGGCCCTGCAATGTGAAGGGGAGATGGTGTATCGCAATGTGTCTACATGCATGTAGCCGCATGGGAGATGTTGACATTCAGACAGCATGGCATTGTACATTGTGACAGTCTATAGATACGGCCGATGACCCAGAGTCATTGAGGGTGTGCAATGTGCTCTGCTTGATTGTGCATGTGTGCCATCGTGGCCCTCTCCACCCGTCCCCCCAGTACCTGGGGGTCACTCACCCTGTTGCGGTTGTGCTGTGTCCTGCCGAGCAGTGTCCGGTCCCCCGACTCCGGCCACAGTATCCACACTGATGACTGTCAACACCAGCTCCTCCATGTCATCCAGCACGAGCTGTGGCGCTGGGCCCCGACCTCCAATCTGCATTGCTGCCTTCTGGTTGGCTGCGAGTTTCTCCTTGGTCTTTCGCTTGATGTCATTCCACCGCCTCTTGACCTCGTCCTTTGTCCTCTTGTGTTCTCCGATGGCATTCACCTTGTCCACGATGTCCCGCCATATTCAATTTTTAGTGCTGTATGACACGTTGGAGGTGACGAACAGTTGTTGATGGTGTTCCATCACCTCCGTGACTTTGATCCTATTTGCCTGCGGACTGAACTTCGTCCTCCTCTTCTTCTCGTCCTTGCCCTTTCCTGTCCCCGAGGTCCCGGGCTGGTCGTCTGGGGTGCTTGTGGGGTTGCGCTCGTCCTCTGTGCCTGCTCCGGCTGCCTCCATGGTGCTTGGGTGTTGGTCAGTTTGTGTTTGGGTGTTTTTTCTACTTTTATGGTGATTTTTCCTGCCTGCCAGGTGTGTGTTGCATCCCTGGCGCTGCTTATCACTGATTTCCTCATCGCGCTTTGGCCCATCGCAGGGTTTTTAGCGGTGGGGTTTGTGTTTTTATCATCTCCGTCGGGGTGGTTGTATCGCGGGCATTGGCTGTGGTTTCGGCAAACTATCACATGGGGCCGCCTTGTTGTGAATTTCACATTAACAGTTTTTGGTGATGTTTAGCCACGTTCTTGTGAATATACCCCTTAGTCTTTTGTGGGTGTGTGTTTTGTATTAGTAAATCTGTCCTAAACATTTCCTAAAATTTCCCTAAACCTCTCCTATTCATTAGTAAGAATTCCACATTTCCGACCACTCCCCCTTTCTGCCTTCATCAATGACCCCACTAGAACTTTTCAGCAACCTGCTGTTGTCGAACCCCACTTTTAGATCCAGCTAGCAGCTTGCCCTGCAAAGGATTCGTTCTCACCTCCTTCAACTAATACTCCAAATTTCTTATAACATAAAATTGGTATACATAATAAAATATAATAAATGGGTGCTTTTAACAAATTTTTTAATTTAGTGTGATATATTTTTTGTTTTTTCTGCACCAAACAACCCCAAGCTTATTACACTGGTCACTTGTATGTGCCTCCTTATGTACTCATCAACAATCACCTATAGAGTTTTGGCTGATCTTCCTTTTTCTCCCATGCCCCCATAGCATAGTGTTTATGAATCAGGCACTGTGCCTTTTTATCTGGCACTTAGTTACTATTAACTGCCTTATCCTTTTTTATTTATGAGCTAGTTCCTACTGAAAATAGGTTTAGCAAAGTCATAGCCTTCGAAAAAAATCTACTCATTTTCAGGATGTTCAACCAGCATTTTTAAAACGTTGGTAACACTCCCGAAGCTGACTAATGTTTAAAACTTAGTTACCGTAATTGCCAGAAGAGAACTTTGCTAGATGTGCTTTGTTCTGCAAGGTACCTATTTCACAAACATTACGTTTAATTATGTTGAAACTTTGATGAAAATGTTATGTGTGCTCCTGTAAATGTTTCATGCTACCATACTTGAGGATCCACCTGCTACACCCACCATTCAGATGCACCCATCAATAGACAAGGTAAAAATGCATCATGAGCAAAACAGGGATGAGCAGTCCAGAAAATGACAAATGTTCGTGAGCTACTGTTCATTCTTATTTGCAGTGAGCACATAGATATCATGGCAAGATGCTTGACTTAGAGGTGTCAAAATGCCAACTTGTGGCATTGAGAAAAACATAACATGGCCACAAAATTGAGACCAAATTCCAACATTGCATCTCATATACATTTTAATCACATCAGGTCTAACAAATCAAAGTGTATTTGTAAAGTACACTTTCACTTCTAAGAGTATTTTGATGCTGAAGTAACAGATGCTTATTGTTACCCAGCTCAGTGGTGGTATTCAGTTGACCACAGAAGGATGAGAGACTGAGTGGACCTGCCGGGGTTTGAATTGATGACCAGGAGGTCAAACACAGATCCCTTCAGTGAATGTGCAATTCCACTGAACCATCAGACCAGGTCCTTAAAGTTATTCTGTAATCTGTATGAAACTTTTATACTAAACGTGTTTGCATTCTATTGTCAGAAAAAGGAGTAATGTCGGGATATGGTCTGAATAAGACTGAATTGCTCAAAGAATGCCCCACACCGCACATAGATCCAGTTCGCTGCAAGCGTGCGCACACACACACACACAAACAAAACTCGTTTCTGCCAATATAATTCGCACCTACTTCGTGATTCTCACCATTATTATTCACCTGTGAGGGGAATGCGTCTGTGAAATACCAGATGCGACAAGCATCCAAAATACTTGCACATTCTGATGTTAATGTACAGTCTCTCACTCCCACACCCCGTGGTACTCATAACCACACAATCATTTATGTGTCATTGCCAATGTGTGCACACCATGGCATGCATGTGTACATGACATTGCCTTTAAAGTTTATGCTCCAGCAAGATTTTAACGTGGCTACCTTGATGCAGATATACTCCAGGACATTAGTTAATTTATTACCTGTGCATGCTTTAAGGTGACATAATGGAAAGCTTCATAATGGATTTTGGAAATAAACTGGTGGTTATGTGGAGGTGTTACCAAAGCGTGAGCAGTTGGAACACAGAATATTAACTGAGCTCAGATTCTACTCTAGAAAACGTGTCGAGAGAGATGTTATGATCAAAATGTGCATATCATATTGAAAAGTTGTTATGAAAATAAAATGTATTTTTTCAGACCAAAGGACTGAATGACAGTATTCAGAAACGTTTATAGAGAAACATAACCCTCCATGAATCTACCAATAGTATTAAAGTAATGAAAAATTAATCTCTGCACATTTTGGATTAGGAGAGTGAAAGAACTATCTAAGAACCTCCCCAATTCCCTCCTCAGATACATTTGCGAAGCCTCAAATAGCATTACCTCCTTTGTGAGCAAGACATCTGACCTCCGCTGTTGTGCCGCTGCCCCCTACACCTCTCCAAGTTGGTAGGTGTTCGAGGGCTACACCTTTCCAAGTAGGTAGGTGTTCAAAGTAAGCCTGGGCAAAGCACTACGCTACGCTTGCGTAGTTTGCGAAGTTTGCGCTACTTCACACTACGTGAATTGCACGTAGCACAGTGCAAACATGCGTAGCGTAGCGTTGCGTAGTGCAGCGGTCATTTTTTGCTTGCTCGCGGTCCTCAACATCAAGTTGGCGACCGCGAGCAAGCAAAATGACATCCCGGCGAGACTTTTTCCTTGTTCGCGATCAGAAACATCAAGTTGCTGATCACGAGCGTGGAAAATAAACATCCCGGCGAGATTCTCAACACGAGGAGGTCAGTTTCTCATTGCGAGTGGTCGCGTATGCTCGCGACCGCTCTGCTGGTCTGCTATTGTCTGTCTTTGTGTCTGTGCCCGTTTTTCTGTCCTTCGTCTTGTCTACTTGTTTTTGTGCCTTGTAATTGGGTTTGTGCCTTGTAATTATTTGTGTGCCTTGTGTTTTTTGCTGTCTATTTTGATTAAGTTGTCTGTTTTTTTGTGTTTTTGTGTTTCTGTACCTGTGCCCTTGTTGCGTCCTCCGTGCCTATTTCGTCGCCCTTTCTCATGGTTGCTGCCCCACGGCCCTTACTCCCTGCCGGTTTCTGCTCCTGCCTCCCAGCTGCGCTTCCCTCCCCCTTCCCTATTTAATTACAGTCACGCCGCAGGCACACTGCTGGTGCGCCAAAGGCAAGCCTCTCTGCACCTGTCCGCGACCCAACCACGACCAGCACCAGGGACCCTGGTTCTCTGACCACCTACCGATACGACTCAGCTACTCTCCTTGCACTCAACCGGGAGGAAAAACTACTGCCAGCTGTCTATACCAAACACCACCCACCGCCAGTTCTCTTGCCGACGTTCCCGACAATCCTTCACCATCCTCCGCACCCCCTCGGCCGCCGCACCCATGCCCGACGCCAGAACCACCAAAGCCCTGAGTTGCAGATGTATTAGTGTTGGAAATTTTGAAAGAGATTAGAAACTTTAATGCAGTTCCTTCAGAGCAGCCAAACTGTGTTTGTATATGTTGTCGACGCACTCAATACTAAAATCAAACTCGTAATATTGATTTGTACAGTAAAACTGAAAACGAGAATAGTACCATGCGGAGAGAATTTTCTGTTTATTTATTTGTAGAGGGACGAATTGAATGTCCACTCGACAAGATATATGTAAGTACTGCTATAATAAGTTAGAGGATAACAAAACAACCTGCTAGAGCCGTACACAACAACTTAGAAATAGTACCTGTTCTAGAAGTACTGAAAGATTTGAATATTTCTGAATCCATATTAATAGAGTCTATACATTCATTTCAATCTATAGGTCACAAAGACAGGAAACATACTTCCAACTGATCTCCAGAATGGTATCAAAGGTTGAGTTATATACTTGCCATTAGATTTTAAAGAAAATATTGAAACTATAGGGGTACAGAGAAATTTGGAAGAGGAATTTGTAATTGTACTAAATGGTGTCCCGACCAAGAATAAAAGATATGGCAAGAGTTAGTAGATGTCAGTAAAGTTAAAAATGCAACTTTATATCTGGTACAAAATAACATATATTATAAACATTTAGAAATTCTTCAAGATAACACACAGCTGGCAGACAATACATCATCAGCAACAGGTCAGATATAAAAAGTGGAACGAAGCATAGTAGAAGAAATTTGTGAACATTACAGCATGCTGCCCCTACATTCAAGACATTGTTGGTGATGCTGTTGATCTCTATCAACTAAAAGAAGCAAAAGGAAGTCCCTTAAGACTCTGGGGAAAAAGTTTAGAAGCTCACTGCTTCCTTCATCTGTTACCCACTGGAGTAGGTGGTAGGTATGATGATCAGTCTGTAGAAATAACTGCGGTCAAGTACAGATGTACTAGACTTTATAACTTTATCCAGGGGATCCTAGATGTTGTCAATGTATCCCTAATATGTTTCATCTATTATTTAAAAGTGATTTATCTTCATTATCTTATGCTGTAAACCATACTTTGACAACAGGTGTAACTCTGCATAATATATCCGCAAGAGAATGTGTTGACAAAATTCACAGAAAAGATGAACACCTGGAATACAATTAATCTTATGGTATTTCAACGGGAGACCAATAAATATTAGTATTGTTGTCATGGTGAACTAAATTGCATGTTAAAAAATTTAGGAGCACCTACGTGTTTTCTAACACTCAGTTGTGGTGAGTATTCATGGAATGATCTGCTTCAATTCTTGCGAGAGGTAAATTCAAATATAAAAGACATCGATCTAAAGACATAACAAAGGAAATGTAATCAACCATCAAAAGTTAATCTGACTAACGGCAGATAAAAGAGTTATTCTATTTAGCTTTGCTGCAGTTGTTCAAGCCATGGCGAACTGAAAGTGAGCTACTTGGAGAATTTGACTCTTAAAAAGACTCACTCAATGCTGTGAAAGACACCATTGAGTCCTCTGTGTTTCCTGTGTATCTTCAAATGTTGAGAGATGAGATTGAACAAGAAGAAACAATTGCTGGTGAGCCAGCAAGAGAGAGTTCTTAAAGTAGTCAAAGTTCAGCATATGGAACACAAGATCCTCTTGGACAGCCAGTCATTGATAATGAAGCGCAATTACCATGAGTGAGGTGGAGAATGCAATGCAGCAAGCAAGACAGGAAACGGTGGATCTAGAACAACTAATAGAGCAATTGAACATATATCAAAAATACGTTTTTGATCAACTGAAAGGTAAAATAGAAAATGGAATTTTGCACGGGAAAAAAGAGCGTGCATGTTCTACATATATACTAGTTCTATTGTACATAAGTTGTCAAGCTGGAACTGGAAAAAGCTTCTTGATTAAAGTACTGACAAGCTATCTTCAGAAGACAACAGATTCCAATTTGGCGTGTGTACTTACTGCATCAACAGGCTTGGCTTCATACAATAGTAAAGGAGTTACCCTTCATCGATTAGTAATGCTGCCTGTGGGACATGACAACAAATTAGAATACAACTAATTATCTGGTGATGCTTGTTATAAAGTGGCAAGAGAATTGAAGAAATTAAAGTTACTTATTATTGATGAAGTCAGCATGGTGTCTAACCTAATCCTTGTTTTTATACATAGAAGAATGTAGCAAATAATAAAAACTGACTACAACATCCTTTTTGGAGGAAAACATTTAAAAGTCTTTGAAGACCTGTTGCAACTAACTCAGTTAAAGTACAACCTATATTCAAGACACTACTACATAACGAAAAAAGGAATTCACTAGGATGTATTAGAAATGTAAACATTTGGGAAAACTTTGAATACAAAGAGCTTATCAGAAATATGGGCCAAGCAATATGGAGATATACTAAAGGACATAAGAGTGGAAGTCCTCACAAAAGAAGGAAAGCGAGAATTACAAACCTGTCAAAAATCTGTTTCAACTAATGTTTCAGCTGCAGAAGTTATGTATAATTTTGTTAAGGAAGAGAAGTCTATTGTTTGTTTGATGCCAACCATTGAGGAGTGTAGTAAATTCAATAAACAATAACTGACGCTGGAAAAAGAAGAGATCATTGAAATTAGAGCAAATGATTAATAATAGAACATCAAGGAGTTACAGTGCTGGTAACCAAAAAACTGCAGTCAAAATTCGATGGTGTAGAAAAGTCCAAGTCAAAAAATGCAGGATAAGAAAAAAAGTAACATATTTGTAAAAACTGTTGTGTAATCTTACGTGGCAATTTGAACATTGAACAAGGGCTAGTGAATGGAGCAATGGTTAAAGTTATGAAATGTATTAATTATCCAAACAGGAATGACATGGAATACTTAGCCATAACATTTTATGATATTGGTGAAGTTAAGCAGATTGGCAGATGCGTTGCACGTTTCCTACTCGTGAAAGACTTGTATGTCCAGCGAAAGCAGTTCCTAGTGTCTTTAGTGTATGCAGTAACTATGCACAAATCTCAAGGTTTAAGAGTAGATACAGCTCTTGTATATATTGGCGGTAGTATTTTCAAAGAAGGAATGCCATATGCAGCTTTGTAGAGATATAGAACATTGTCTGTATTATTGCTGATTTATTTTGATGAGAAGAAAGTCAGTGCTGACGTGAGCTGTGTAGGGAGTATAATTGGTTAAGAGGTCAATATGCTCCTCATTTAGGCCAGTATCCTGTGTTTGAAAAACCGATAATGCATTCAAAGCATAAAATATCAAAGCAGTCCAGCAAAGCTGCAGAGAAAGATGAAAAAAAAGAAAAATGACAAGTAGTCTTTTCTCAAAATCTTCAGCAGGATGCTCAATGATTTTTAATGGTAATGCTTGGACAATGAAAGGCAGAAGATGTGAATATCAATTAATTATTTTGTTTAACTTATAAATGGAACCATAACTGTAAATATTATGAAATAACGTCTAGCACTGAAATGAATTCAGAACCATTCCTCTACTTAAGTTTACCAGATTTTAGAGCTGTGCCCTTTGAAAATTTAACCAAAAACGCCCATCAAGATATGATTTGTCCATCTGACGATCAGAACGTAAATCTACTTGTTACTACAGAGGTAATGGAAAATATGTGATAGTCATGCTAAAACGTTGCAGAGTAGATGGCACTAAGTTAGAAACTGAAATTACAAACTTTATAGCTGAACAAATTTCCATTTCAAAAAGAACTTTCACAACTATAGCAATCGTATTTCATGAAGGAATTAATATAGCGTCTGGACACTACACAATATATTTATGTTGTGAAAGAAGATGGACAGAGTGCAATGACATTCAAATCAAGACTACCTAAATTATTACCAAACTCATATCTGCTATTTCTAGAACTGAAGTTCTAAGGGCAATTTAGGATAACACAATGTATTATTGTGTTGATGTGTGTATGGATTATATGTTTCTGAGACAGTATACGGCCTATGAGGGATATTGTCTACAGAAAGCTGTTAGAAATGAAATGTTCTTTTTAACTGTGGGAAAGGAATTTATAAAGCATTAGTGAACTACATTCAGTTACTACAGATAAAAACTAAATGGAGGTATTATAATGCCAGTTGTCTTAAATTATTTGTATAAAGTCTCTTTACCAGTAAAAAAAGACCCCTTTTGTTTTCTATGTAGTACGGTGTGTTAAAGTTTTTTAACATGGACCAAGAACATTTTAGACATCATTTGGCCTCACAGGGATGATGCTTACAAAAAAATATCCAAAAAAGATGGCTGCTTCATAATTGTTGTATAGTTTGTACCAGATTTAAAAATATCAGAAACAGTTTTAACATAGAGGTGCATTCATTAAGGCAGTAACCAATCTGCATGCCACTATTAACAAACTTGTATTGAGTCGAATCCACAGTATCACATGTTTGTAATGATGTACTGTGCACATTCGTTTTTTGTACAATCCATTGATTGTTTTTTCCCCACTGTTTGATGATGATGCTTCATACAGACCACTGTTGAAAGTGAAGTAGTATGAAAGCCGAAAACAGTAAAAAACAGTGAAACATTTTACTATATTGTATTAAAGTTTTGGAGAAAAATATTGTATCTTTTTTTAGTTGCCTAATGTTTAAAATGAAATCCTTATACATTTTTATTTGTTTATATTTTTTTGCTGCGGTTGCAAACAGGGATATATTACGTGTATGAAATCACTAATCTAGTGATGGACTCATCGAGTCATGACTCATATACTCAGTCCATCATCCAGACACTACACTTGCACTCATGCAATGATACACTCTTCTAATCAACCACACACTACCCATTTAGTTATTCAGTTACCTAGGAATTAGTCATGCACGCATCCTATCAACCAGGTACTACTCAGGCACACATACAGTCACCCTGGCACTTTGTACATACTCATCCAATCACCATGACACTACTCATGCAATCATTCAATCACTCAGGCACTACACATGCAGTCATGCTATCACCTAGGCACTAGCCATGCTCTCCTCTAATTACCTAGGTAGTTCCTTGGCACTAATCAAATTATCCAAGTACAACTCATGCAGTCATACAATTACCCAGGCAGTAGTCATGCACTCACAGAATTACCCAGGCACTACCTATACTCATAAAATCACACAGGCACTACTCATGCACAAATGTAATTATCCAGGCATTACATATGCAGACTTCGAATCACCCATGTACTACTCAGTCACTTATCCAATCACCCCCACCACCTATACACTCAGGCAATCACCCAGACACTACTCATGAACTCACACAATCAACCAGACATTACCCATGAATTCATCTAAGCACCCAGACACTACCCATGCACTACTCCAATCATCCAGGCACTACCCATGCAGTCATACAATTATCCAGGCAATACCTATGCACCCATCCAATCACCCAGGCACTACTTGGGCACTCATCCATTCATCCTGGCACTACCTATACACTCATCCAATCACCCAGGCATTACTCATGCACTTATACACCCAGACAGTACTTACACAGTCATGCAATCACCCATGCACAACCCATGCATTTGTACAATCACCCAGGCACTATCCTTTCTCTCATCCAGTCACCCAGGTACTCATCCACTCAACCAGGCAATACCCTTCCAGACATACAATTACCCAGTCACTACAAATGCACACATCCAATCACACAGGCACTGCTCAGGTACTCCTCGAATCAGCCTTGCACTATTTATACACTCATCAAATCACACAGGAACTACTCATGCCCTCATACAATCACTCATGCTGTACCCATGCAGTCATGCAATCACCCAAGCACTACCCATGCACTTGTACAACCACCCAGGCTTTACCATGCCTCTCATCCAATCACACAGGCACTACCCATGCACTCATCCAATTATCCTGGCACCAGCCAAACACTCATCCAATCAACCAAGCATACCCATGCACTCATGCAATCACACAGGCACTAGTCATGCACTTATACAATCATCCAGACACTACTCATGGACACATCCAATCACCCAGGCACTCATCCAATCATCTTGGCACTACCCACAGACTCATTCAATCACCCAGGCACTACCTATGCACTCATACAATCACCCATGCAATACTCATGCATTCATACAGTCACCCAGGCACTACCCTTGCTTTCATCCAATCATCACCCAGGTATTACCCATGCACTCATCCAATCACCCTGGCACTACCCATACAATCATCCAAGCACTCATTCAATCAACCAGGCACTACCCATGCAGTCAAACAATTACAAAGGCTTTACCCATGCACACATCCAATTACCCAGGCACTACTCAGGCAATCATCCAATCATCTTGGCACCTCCAATTCATGCATGCAATCATCCAGGCAGTACCATGCAGTCATCCAGTCACCCAAAAAATACCAAGCAGTCATGCAATCACTCAAGCACTACCAATGCTTTTGTATAATCATGCCAGCACTACCCTTGCTCTCATCCAAACACCCAGGCACTACCCATGCACTCATCCAATCATCCAATCATCCAGGCACTACCCATGCACTCATTCAATCACGTAGACACTATCCATCCACTCATCTAATTACCCAGGCAGTTCCTATGCACTCATCCAATCATTCAGGTACAGCACTTGCAGTCATACAATTACCCAGGCACTACCCATGCACTTATACAATCACCCATGCACCACTCTTGCACTCATTCTATTATCCACACACCACTTATGCACTCATTCAATTAATTGTGCATCACTCATGTAATCATTCTAACAGCCATACACTGCTCATGCACACAATCATTAATTCAACGTATCTTTGTTTTAACAATGTTAACCAGAAAAGGCAGTTCTGAAAACAACCATTTTCTTTTCTTTTTTCTGAACTGGGTTCTTTTTTAGAGTTTCTTATTTTTTTTGTGGTATTTTTTTTGTTTTAAATAGCAACTAAAATACCATAATTGTAAGCACTAAGTAAAACATTGTGCTTAAAGTCTTGCAAAAAAAAGTAAAAAAGAATGAACAATTATGGCTTTTTACATGCTGTAAAAGTACATCTAGCACCCCTGCTGATACAATAGTGTTACAGTCCATGCAAAAGGTAACAAAACGTTTTAGGTCTGGTGACATTTGACTTAATCTTTTCTCCACTTCAGCTGGAACTTTGTCACCAGGTGATGATCCATCTCCTTCTCTTTCTCTTTCTCTTTGCAATTTTAATTTGCTTCCTATGGTATGTTTTTAAGTGTAAAACATACTTTTTGTACCACATGAATATTTTTTTGCTGTACCCCGAGATCATGTCTTCTCACACAAGCTGCACCTCACCAATTTAGCTGTGGTCTTTGATTCACCAGATGGAATAGTGAAAAATGCCCATGCTGTGCTTTGTTTCTTCATTGGTGATTCTTCATTTAACAACTCTTCTTGTGCAGCTGGGACCTCCTGCTTTTGAACAACTTCAAACAGTTGTAGGTCTTCCTGGGTTATAGTGATGCCATTTTATTTTTGCAAAAAAATAGCCAAAAAGCCCTAAAACAGTACAATGTTGAAAATCAGCTTTGGACAGTTCCTATAATAGACTAATCAGTTCCTAGAAAGTTCATGAAGGGAGAAACGGGTGTGTACTTCCTTCCATGAAGGAAGCTGTGCAAATGCATGAAATGTCTTTATTTGATAGGCACATGATATTTGCGGGTACTGGCGTTGTCGCTACTTCCCACATCACTGTTTTTTGACAAATACATAGAGAAAATAAACTTAAACAAATATGTTACTAAACAAGTACACTCAAATTTATGTAAATATGTCTGTCTATCTGTTTAACACTTTGCCAAAAACTTGCACTATTCGCTACTATCAACATAATCGCCATGTAAGGTGGCATTGTAACTAATGAAAATCCATTTCAGATGTACTTTTTTTGACAAATGTATTCAAAGGGGAAAGTTACATCAATATCTTACTGGACATCTGGAGTCAAACTTTAAATAGAACATGTTTTATATCTGTGTAACACTTCATAAAAAACAAGCGCAATTCATGAGCATCGATGCCATCGTGACTTCCGGTGTTGCAGCGAAGAAGGAAAATCCATTTTTGGTGTACTTTTTTTGACAAATCAATACAAAGGAAAAAGTTACATCAATATCTTACTAAATAACTAGACTCATACTTATAAATAAAACATGGCTATATATGTATTTAATGATTTGTCAAAAGCACGTGGTATTCGCGACTACCGGCGTCATCGCGACTTCCAGTGTCACCTTGTATAAGGAAATTGTTTTTTTTAAGTAGGTTTTTCAACAAATGAAAGCAAATGGGAAAGTTACATCAATATCTTACTAAACAACTAGACTGAAACATTATGCAAAATATGTCTATATATGTGTTTCTGTGGTCCTAGCCAACAAAGGGTGGGTGCTCTGGTGCCCAATCAGGGTACCGAACATATCCTTGTTGGGGCTACAGGGGGAGCTCCAAGCCGCAGTGGCCCCATCCTGCTCCCCACATCCAGGGGGAGCCAGCATTGCTCCTACCCACAGGAAGCAGATAAAAATGCAGATCTGAAGTCTGTTCCCAACTTGCGGGAGCATTTTGAAAGCCACAAGCTTGCAGAAGACTTTGTGGTTGCTCTTGCTTGATGGAAGCTTTGAAATTGTTCCTGCCAAGGGAATAAAACATGGGTTTCCCTGCTTGCGCCAGAGTGGGTAGGGAAACAGCTATGTCCCAGGGGTGGGCACCCTGGGACGTAGCATGAGCTGTCCCTGAGAGATGGGATACCCAGGGCCATTATGGGCTCCAGGAGGGGGGCTGTGTGACCCCGTCCCCTATGTTATTGTGGGCGAGCCCTGAAGGAGTGTGGTCTCCAGGGATGAAATCGGCATGGGAGGGAAGCACGCAGCCTCCCTCTCCATTACTAATATGGCCGGGACCATGGGGGGTGGGGTCCCAGGTTCAAAATCGGCCCATGTAGGGGGTTTGTGTGGCCCTCCCCTTTTTAACTTTGGCCAGGCCCTGGGGTATGTGGACCCTGGGGTCAAAGTTGCCCAAGGAGGGGGCCCCTCCCACTTTTAATAAGGCAGGGTCCAGAGGAATCAGTTCTATGCAGCTGAAATTGGCCTGAGGAGGGGGGCTTCTTGTGCACTCCTCTCCTATAATAATATTGATATTTCCCCTGGGACCTGGACTACCCAGTGGGAAAAAGAGTGCAGGAGACCATGCTTGGTCTTTTTTTATACTGTCATTGAATCCATGGATGCTACCTGAATTGTGGCAAATTTTTTAAAGATTAAAATATTTTTGCTCTCCAGCGGGGTCCCTTTGAGACTCCACCACCAGCGCTGGGGGATCAGAATATTTGTACCCTGACCCCTTGTGTGTTTACGTTTTTAGGGACTGGGGCCAAGTCTCTAATCCCAAGATGGCTACCTCCACTTCCTGAGATCTGTTGCATCCATGGAGTCTTCGGGTCCCTAAATTTACATAAATCTTTTTTTAATCACTATAAAAACTGTTCACTGGATTTACACCACATCACAAGAAGATATCTTTCTGGACCAAGAGCTAACTTTCTGCCAAATTTGGTGTAAATCCGTTCAGAGGTTCGAGCTGTAGTTATGTCTAAATTCCCTATGGGCAATAAGTGGGTGGGGGAGTAGCTGAATGGGTGAATACGTGGGGATGTGAGAAGCTGTATGGGTGAGTGAGTTGCTGTGAGAGTGGCTGTATTGGTGTGTGAGTGGTGTGTGAGTGTCTGAATCAGTGACTGAGTGGCTGTGAGAGTGGCTTTATGGGTAGTTGTGTGGGTTTATGAGTGGCAATATGGGTGAGTGAGTGGGTGTATGACTGGCTGTATGGGTGAGTGTTTCACTCTTTGGGTGTGTGCTTGGTTAAGTGAGTTGCTGTGCAGGTGGCTGTACTGGAGAGTTATGTTTGTGTGAGTGTCTGAATGGGTGTGTTCAGAGGTGGTATGTGTGAGTGAATAGCTGTGTAAGTGGCTGTATGGATGTATACGTGGGTGTGTGAGTAGCTGTACAGGTGAGTATTTGGCTGAAAAGGGGTGTTATATGGGTAAGTGAGTGATTGTGTGAGTAGCTATATGAGTGAGTGGCTGTGTGAGTGCCTGCATAGATTACAGAGTGAATATGTGAGTGGCTCTATGGTTGAGTGAGTGGGTGTGTGAGTGGTTGTATTGGTCTGTGAATGGGTATGTGAGTGGGTATGTGAGTGGTTCTGTGAGTGTGTAATTTGGTGTATGAGGTTGTGTAGGGGTGTGAGTGGGTGTGTGAGACGTTCTGTAGATGATGTCATCAGTGATGTGATTTGAGAGGTCATCAGTGATGTCATGATTGATGTCACTGACAATGTCATGAGAGATGTAATATTTGAAGTCATTAGCAGCGCATTGCAGGAGCAGAAATGATAAATAGCTCAGGAAACTAGGACTGCTGAATTTCACTGGTTTTGTACAAGTGAAATCTGATCCTAACTGTAACATCCCTGTAACCTTTATTATTTTCAATATATATATATATGTATATATCAGCGAATCCGCAGCGTCTCAGCTTTTCACAGCAACACACGGACACGGACCACAGATTTGGTGCCAAATTACGGGTTTATTTCGATGCCGCCATAGCGCATTTCAACTCCTTCGAGTCTTGCTCACATGGTGACGTTTTTTTACGGCTAGTGCATTTTTAAAGTAACATTGTGTTCAGTGATTGGTTTGGTAGTTTGCACATGATTATAGACATAGAAGAGGTATCCTCCGTAGGCTTTGTGTAAACATTTGTATGCTTTACGAACAAATTTCATAACAATAATACCTTGCATCAATGCGTAAATATAGGAGAGATAGTACCCTTATTTCCAGATTTTCAACGTTCATAATTATAATGTATTACGACACAGTATGGTCTAGATAAATACATGCTTAAATGCAATTTCTGTAATCTATATCATCATACTTAAATGTATATATTGATAATCCTAATATCCGGTGGTACTAGCATTTTGAAAATGAAAACCTGGATTCATCAATGTGCAAATAATGCTTTAGTTGTGCAAATTACAAGTGCTAAAATTAACTGTGCAAAAAGATATATATAATTTCATTTTTTGTGCGATACTGATGTTGATGACTATTGCCATTTATTTGTGTATTCTTTTTGAGTTGTTGTTTCTTGTCTGTCTAATTAGTTTCAAGTATATATAGTCGTTGGAAATGTATGGTTTCTAGTGTAGGTTTCGCCATACTTGGGATATTTATTGAAGCTGAGCATACATCTCAAACATGTGGTGCAAACCAGTGCTAAAATAAATACGCATATATGTATAAATATATAAATAAATAAATATATAAATATATAAATACATATATAAATACACATACACATAAGAAAGATATATTTGTCATTTCCTAAAATTCTTCATAAAATTCATATATATACAATTCTTAAAAATATTATTCAATTTTTAAGAAAGCATGCTAGACGTGTAAAGAGTAATTCATATGCAAGTGTATAGATCCTCCGTGATATTAAGACCTCCTGGAGTCTTCGTGTCGAGGTTCAGAATATATTGTGTTTCTAATTTTCTCAGTTTAACCTCCCTGTTTCCTCCACGTCTACTTGGGGGTATACAGTCTATTAGGAAAAATTTTAAATCCTGACTTCTTGAATTGTGATATTCACGGAAATGTCTAGCTACAGGGTATGTATTGTCGTGATTGTTAATTGCTCTTATATGCTGTAAAATCCGTTTGTGAGCTTGTAGCTTGGTGCTGACAATGTATTGTAGCCCACAGGGACATATTAAAACATATATAACATATTCTGTCTTGCATGTGAGTAGTTTTTTTATTTTGATTTCCTCCTTACTAAATGGTGTTGTATATGAAATTCTGTTTATGCCCAGCTGGCATGCCTTGCATGTTTTGCATCTGTAGAAACCATAATGGGTTTTAAGCCAACTGCAAGTTTCAATTACTTCAGGAGTTGTTGAAACAAGTTTATCTCTCATAGATGTTCCTCTCTTGTATGTGACTGACACTTTTTTGGGCATGAACTGTCCTAGGACTGGGTCGTTTAGAATTAAAGGCCAGTTGCTCATTATAATGTTACGTAGTTCTTTATGTTGGTTGTTGTAGTCTATAATGAATCGAAATTCACTTTTGGTATTGTCATTAGTGTAGCTTACTACTGATGACTGCGGTTTCTTGGGTTTGGGTTTTATTAAGTCCAAACGATCCCTGTTCATGGATTTGTCAATCGCCCCTTCTATGGTCTTGTGGGAATAGACCCTAGCGAGGAATCTGTTTTTAGCTTGTTCTTGTTCTTGTTTGAGGACCACCTCATCGCTGTTTATTCGTCTTAATCTTAGCATTTCCCCGTAGGGGATGCTGTTGATCAAGTGTCGGGGATGGGCACTAGAGCTGTGTAGTGTTGAATTTCCCGCTGTTTTTTTGCGATAAAGTTTTGTTTGAATTTTGTTTTCTGGCTGTATGGATGTATACGTGGGTGTGTGAGTAGCTGTACAGGTGAGTATTTGGCTGAAAAGGGGTGTTATATGGGTAAGTGAGTGAATGTGTGAGTAGCTATATGAGTGAGTGGCTGTGTGAGTGCCTGCATAGATTACAAAGTGAATATGTGAGTGGCTCTATGGTTGAGTGAGTGGGTGTGTGAGTGGTTGTATTGGTCTGTGAATGGGTATGTGAGTGGGTATGTGAGTGGTTCTGTGAGTGTGTAAGTTGGTGTATGAGGTTGTGTAGGGGTGTGAGTGGGTGTGTGAGATGTTCTGTAGATGATGTCATCAGTGATGTGATTTGAGAGGTCATCAGTGATGTCATGATTGATGTCACTGACAATGTCATGAGAGATGTAATATTTGAAGTCATTAGCAGCGCATTGCAGGAGCATAAATGATAAATAGCTCAGGAAACTAGGACTGCTGAATTTCACTGGTTTTGTACAATTGAAATCTGATCCTAACTGTAACATCCCTGTAACCTTTATTATTTTCAATATATATATATATGTATATATATAAATATATATATATATATATATATATATATATGGGGGGAGAAATACGGCGCTGCTGGTTTCTTATATGGCAGGAACAGGATTTTGACTCTGAGGCCCACTGGAGGGCTTTTTTGGGGTCCTGGCAAAGGTTCGTAATTGCACAGATCCACTGGAGGATGTAAATAACTCTGAATGCAAACTACAAGTTCCGGCATGCATTGTAAAATATTTCATTAAGAAGAGCACACCGGAGGCTCATTAAGCTAAATGAAATGCAGGGAACTGTGGGAGAGTAAAATGTGCACTTTCGAAATGCCTCTGAAGAAAGAGCTCGTAAGCTCTGAAACGCATCAGGCAGCAGGACAGAGTGATCAGAGTAAGGATGCCTGTTCCTTTTGAATAAAATGATTTTGTTGAAAATCACCAGCTGGAGGAGTGCGTGTCCGACTGCATGGGCATTTTTGTTGGGAATATATATATATATATATATATATATATATATATATATATATATATATATATATATATATATATATTCGACAAAGTGTAACTCCAAAACAACCACCAGCTAACAAGAACTGGCGAAGGAGGAGACGGACCACAAAGATTAGGCGGGATGGAGTTTATTCAGCCCAGTTACAGCAGTGACGCGTTTCGAGCCCAGGAGCCCTTGATCACACATCGGTCACAGTGAAGATGAATCTTTTTGAATGCTTAAAGGTGTATTACCATGATTTACTCGTGTTTGATCATGTGACCATAAACATAGAGAAAACATTATCCGTTTTGTATCCTGAGCTTGGTGCTCACAATGAATTTATAAAAATATCGAGTTCAATCTCAAAATATGATATACCGATATAAATACCAATATACAAATATATACATGTGCAGCTTAATTGTAGAGACTGGACTAATAAATATAGGTTACTTCAAAATTTGCTATGTCTGTATAAATACATAAATGATAGGTGGCTTTTTTTATTTCTTTTACATAAAAATCCTATTTTCTTTCTACACATTCCATCTAATCCGAACTGAACCAATTTGTTGTCATTAACTGATGTCAGAGTAAGATATCTAGCCCAGTCACTAAACACATATAAACCAATTTAGTGCATCCAACTAAATTGCATTATTTAATGAAAATTCATTGAATGATGGATAGTCAATAAAGTGCAAATAACAAAGCAGCCATCAATCCACTGTGCAAAACTGTGCAAATTAGTGCAAATATTCTTTAAAGTGCATACCAAATGATTAAATAAATATATATAAATATTTATAACAATAAAACAACCATTTCTGGTTAATATTGTTAAACTCATATCAACAATATTCAAATAACTTCTCATATCGGTAAAAAATAGTGGTAAAAAGAGGTAAAAATGTGTGTTGTTTTTATAAGGCAAGCTTTAGAGTTATATGAGTTGTTTCAGGCAAAAAGATCAATTTCATTGTATACTTAATATTAGGGAACCTATATATTAAGATCACCATACAACTAAAATTACACTTATTGTGTTGCATCAACAAAATAGAGATGAAACACAGATACCATTTTTAATTCAGTTGATGCAGAAGATAAAGATCCCAAATAGAAATAGCCATGACAGTACACAGAGAAATGGGGAACTGAAGACATTAAATGAAATTGTACATGTCCTCAGTGTTGTTCAACCCATTAGGCCACTTACTATCAAACTCTAAAATTATATTTGTTTCAAGTTGTCTCAGCTGTAGCTCGCGGTTTCCCCCTCTGCGTAGTTTCGGAACTGAACCTACCACAAAATACTTAAGACAAGCAACGTCATTATTGTGAGTACTTTTAAAATAGTGTGCCCCTGGGTAAGTGGCGTCACTGTGCAGAATAGCACAGAGGTGCTGCAAGATCCTGACATGCACCTGCAGCTTAGTGCTGCCAATGTAGTTCAAGCCACACGTGCACGTCAGGACATACACCGCAAATTCGGTCTTGCAGTTAAAACTTCCAGTGATAGCCACCTCCTGTGTATTAAATGGAGTTTGGTAGTGAGTTATGTTAGTTCCGAATTTGCAAGCTCTACAGCTAGAGCACTTACGGAATCCGTGTGCAGGTTGAAGCCACATTGCATTTTGTCTAGTTTCAGGGCTATTTTTGTCCAGGTCATTACCCATATTTTTAGCTCTCCTGAATGTGATAGTGGGGGTACTGGTCAATCTTGAATTGAGTACCCCATCTGTTAATAAAATGGGCCAATTTTTCTTCCCAATAGCCCTGATTTTTCTTTCTTCATTGCTAAATGTGTTTATTAGTCTGGGACTTTCATTTGAAATAATTTCTTCCCTTGTGGCCACCTTTACTTCTGCACCTGAATTCGTGGATTCCTTGAATTTAAAAAGGCTTTCTCTGGGTCTTAATTTTGCCTTATCAATAGCTAGTTGTAATATATTGTCTGTGTATCCTCTTTTCTTTAATCTCATGATCAAATCATTTAGGCAAGATTCAAAATCCATAGTTAGACTACATATTCTTTTTAGCCTCAATATCTCACCGTAGGGAATGCGAGCTATTAGGTGCTTAGGATGCAAACTAGTAGCATGAAGCGTTGCATTTCCAGCTGTGGGTTTTCTGTATAGAGTTGTTTCAATTCTTGCATTTTTGATGTAAATTTTCACATCTAAAAAGTCTGCGCTCATTTTGTTAATGTGTGATGTAAAACGAAGGTTGAGGGAGTTGCAATTAATAGTTTCCACAAAACATATGGCTTCTTGTTCATCTCCTTGCCACAGGATAAAAATATCATCAATATTCCTTAAATAGCATATTATCTTTTCATTTACCCATTCTTTGTGTTCTATATTTAGGACCTGTTCCTCCCACCAGCCTCCGTGTAAACACGCATAGCTGGGGGAGAAACAGGAACCCATCCCAACTCCTCTGAGTTGTCTATACAGCTCCTTCCCAAACAGAAAGAAATTATTATTTAAACACCACTCAATGAGATTGACAATAACCTTATTATGTTCGTGATATTCAAATGTTCTGTTAGCCAAAAAGTGTCTCAACGCGGCTACTCCGTGTACATGATTTATACTTGTGTAAAGAGACTCAACGTCTAAAGTTATAAGCAGCATATCTTCATTTCAATATTGAACTTTGATCTTTTCCAGGAAGTCACTGGTGTCCCTTACTTAACTTGGTAGATTTTTAACTAGATCTTGCAAGAAAAAGTGAGTGTATTGGCCCACCTGTTCTCCAGCACTTTTTATGGCCAATATAATTGGTCTTCCAGGTGTCGGTATTACTCCTTTATGAATTTTTGGGATTAAATATAGGACAGGGAGAAGTGGAAACTCATTGTTCATGAATTTAAATTCTTCAGATGAAATAAGGCCGCCATTGTGAAAGCTGTTTATAAAGAGTCTCTTTGGCTTTGGTATATTCCCTATGCATCGTTTTTTCATAGCAGTTGCCGTCATTTAATTGTCTATTGGCCTCTTTAATGTACTCATTCTTAGGCCAGATAACCAGGTTGCCGCCTTTGTCTGAATTTTTAATCACAATTTCATTGTTTTCACCTAATTTCTTCATAAGGTTGACATATTGTAGTTTTGTATATTGGATTTTGTTTCTTTTCTTAGCCTTGATATGTTGATACAATTTTTTGATGTCATTAATTACACAATCGTGAAAAGTATCTACTGCATCCTTAGGCATTAGTGGAATAAAGTTGGATTTTACTTTAAACAGACTTATGCCAACGCCCTTTTGTGCCATATTGATTTTGTTGAGCCTCAGTTGTGTTGTTAGTTCAGAATCTGGCCCTGAGGGTTGAGAGTTTGTGGCATTGTCGAGATCATGTAAGGTCAGTAAGGTGGGAACATCTGAGGAGAATAATGTATTGTCTTCCGTAGTGGGATCTCTAGTGCAAGTTTCCGATTCAACAATTTCTTTCACTGATTTCATAGCGAAGAATTTCTTTAACTTGAGTTTCCTGATAAAACAATAGATGTCTATGCGTGTGTTAGCATAGTTGAAACTTTGTTTGGGGCAGTAATTCAGACCAAGCGCTAATAGTTGTTCTTCTGCTTTAGTTAAGGTGACAGTCGATAGATTAATGATAGAATTATTCTCTACTGTTTCTTCCTTTGCCAATTGGTTTTTTTCTTCTTTTCTTGCTGATTTTTGTTTGTGCTTGCGTCTTCTATCTCGTCTCCGTTTGTTTCTCTTTTTTCTGTTTGTTTCCTTTGTTGTCTCGGTCTCAAAGTTTGCAGTCTTTCTTCTTCTAAAAAATCCAATTCTTGTTCCAGATTTAATTTAGTTGAAACTTGTTGCATAGTAGAATTCGAGTCTAAGCTGGATTCGCTGGTTATAGAGATTGTTTCCATGCTAGAAAATTCATTTTCCACATTGGATCTTGTGTTGAGAGATAGTGTTGGTTGAGAAAATGTTGACTGTCCCTTCTTGCTGTATTCCTGTCTTTTGACTGCATTGTATTTCCGGGCAAAAGTAAAGATTTGTCCGTTGTTATACTCTGCCTGACCTCGTGCAAACTTATGTGCCTTTCTCCTTCTTATTTCGACCTATTTCGACTACTCTGCTCGAAAGAAAGAGCACGGACCACCAAATATCGTTCCGTTGTTGTTTATTTACTGTTCCCAACAGACCGCACTAGCCATGACGCGTTTCGTCCCTCACACAGGACTTGATCACATGACGCGCTGTTAGCTGGATCAGTTATTTAAATACCATTTTTTTTCCACTTTTTTCCGCGTGATTTACTTAAAGTGACCAGTGCATTGTAACTACAGGGTCAATCATGGACATAGAAATGGTAACATTTTAATGGTTTTTCAATTACATAGCATACATTTTGCATAAATTGTGCAAAAGTAGGTCGCACACTGCTCGTCACACCAGCAAGTTGCCCCAAAGGACTGTGGGAAATGTAGTGGCGACGGCGGGTACGCCTATGCCACGATGTGTAAAAAGAACAGTATGTGTTGCGTTAGCCATCCCTGGACACGTGTTTCGAGGTAGTTGCCTCTCGTCAGCAGGGAGCAGGTCAGTGTAAGGGGGTGCCGTGTGGACTGCCAAAATGTAATTAAAAACAGGTCAAGTACCTCTCATGGCGCGCAGGTGCAGATCCAAGGCTCGTCAGCCCGTTGGCTCAAGGGAGCCGTAATAAATTGTGCAAAAGTAGGTCGCACACTGCTCGTCACACCAGCAAGTTGCCCCAAAGGACTGTGGGAAATGTAGTGGCGACGGCGGGTACGCCTATGCCACGATGTGTAAAAAGAACAGTATGTGTTGCGTTAGCCATCCCTGGACACGTGTTTCGAGGTAGTTGCCTCTCGTCAGCAGGGAGCAGGTCAGTGTAAGGGGGTGCCGTGTGGACTGCCAAAATGTAATTAAAAACAGGTCAAGTACCTCTCATGGCGCGCAGGTGCAGATCCAAGGCTCGTCAGCCCGTTGGCTCAAGGGAGCCGTAATAAATTGTGCAAAAGTAGGTCGCACACTGCTCGTCACACCAGCAAGTTGCCCCAAAGGACTGTGGGAAATGTAGTGGCGACGGCGGGTACGCCTATGCCACGATGTGTAAAAAGAACAGTATGTGTTGCGTTAGCCATCCCTGGACACGTGTTTCGAGGTAGTTGCCTCTCGTCAGCAGGGAGCAGGTCAGTGTAAGGGGGTGCCGTGTGGACTGCCAAAATGTAATTAAAAACAGGTCAAGTACCTCTCATGGCGCGCAGGTGCAGATCCAAGGCTCGTCAGCCCGTTGGCTCAAGGGAGCCGTAATAAATTGTGCAAAAGTAGGTCGCACACTGCTCGTCACACCAGCAAGTTGCCCCAAAGGACTGTGGGAAATGTAGTGGCGACGGCGGGTACGCCTATGCCACGATGTGTAAAAAGAACAGTATGTGTTGCGTTAGCCATCCCTGGACACGTGTTTCGAGGTAGTTGCCTCTCGTCAGCAGGGAGCAGGTCAGTGTAAGGGGGTGCCGTGTGGACTGCCAAAATGTAATTAAAAACAGGTCAAGTACCTCTCATGGCGCGCAGGTGCAGATCCAAGGCTCGTCATACATTTTGCATAACTGTATGTTTGTGACATTTTCAATTGCGATATAAGCATTATTTTATGATTAAATAAATACATAAATAACACTTGTTTGTTAAATATATAAATATAAATATTAATAAATACATAAATACTTAATAGCAGATTTTTGCATATTGATTTAGGTTTTTATAAAATTGCGGTATCAATACCTAAAATCGCATTCAGAAAGCCACTGGTTATGATGTCATTGAAACTATAGATCAAGAAACATTGCACTGTACCATTTTTCATTCAATTTGTCTGGTATTAGGAATCGTAGTGTACCACTCGGAGAGCCTAATTACTGCTCACGCGGGGGCTAATTCGTCTATTGTACTGACTCTAGGTACAAGTACCTTTTTGTGATGTTATCAATTTTTTATCGAGTATAGTGATTTGTAATAACCAGCCCTGTTAGTGATAAAGTGCTCCTATGTGAAAATAATGTACCCTATGTGCAAACTTATCAAGCGAAGTGTGTTAAATTAGGGATGAAGTTGGCGTTTAAAATGCGACTATACATCTCTTGTGAACAGGACGTTTTACTTGTGGAAGAGATGAGTAACTCGTTTTTTCCTTCGTTAACAAAGGTTGCCCAAATGGATTCTTTTTCACTAACTGATTAAACTTACTTGTAATTCCTCTCTGGCATTCAAACCTTTGGGGGGTTTGGTGTCAAGGTTTAAAATGTATAGCATTTCGAGTTTACGAAGTGCTTTCTCCCGATCACCGCCCCTTTTGTTTGGTGGAATTGAATCTATGAGGAGGTATTTCAAGTCTCTGAGATTGCCCCCATGCATTTCATTAAAATGGCGGGCCACTGGATATGATGAGTCATTGTTTTTGATAGCTCTAATGTGCTGGAGCACCCTTTTATGAACCTGCAAGATCGTACTTCCTATATATTTCGGGTTGCAAGGGCACTCCAGCACATAGACTACATGATCCGTTTTGCAGTTCAACGTTTTATCAATATTCATCTCCTTCCCACCAAATGGCGTCTTGTAACTTGTTGTGGTGATTCCATGCTGGCAGGCTTTACAAGTTTTACACTTGTAAAGCCCCAGACTCTGACTTAACCATGTACTCTTCGTTAGTGGGCCGCTTGGGTCATTTTTGACTAAAACATCTTTCATTGATGTACCCCTGCTGTACGTTATTGATGGTTTCTTGGGGACTGAATTGCCAATAATGGGATCTTTTCCAATTAAATGCCAGTTTCTTTTAATTATGTTTTTTTACTGCTCCTTGCTGTTGGTTGCATTTCAAAATAAATCTAAATTGTCCAGGATCATTTGCTGTCTCTCCTTTTACAGGTTTTTGTTTACTGAGGAGAGTCTCCCTGAATGTTGGATTACTTTTTATCAGGGCAGTATCTAAACATTTCTTACTATAGCCTCTCATTTTAAATCTGGTTAGACACTCCGATTGTGCAATTTTGATTTCATTTTCATTGCTGCAAATCCGTTTTAGACGCAACAATTCACCGTAGGGTATGCTTTGGATTAAATGTCCTGGGTGTGCACTACTCGCGTGCAATATAGCATTGCCCGCTGTCGGTTTTCTCTGGAGTTTAGTCTCAAGTTTGTCTTTATTTACATATAACTCCACATCTAAGATATTTACTGTAGTATTGCTGATGGTTGCGGTAAAATGTAAATTGAGTTGATTCTTGTTGAGTTTATCGATAAATGTCTCAGACTCCATCTGAGTACCTTGCCATACTAGAAAGAGGTCATCGATGAACCTCCACCAAACCTTTACATTCCTATTCATGCACTCTGTATGTTCCTGCATGAAAACCAGCTCCTCCCACCAACCCATATTTAGGCAAGCATAACTGGGGGAGAAGTTGGTTCCCATGGCTACACCCTGATTGCTGGTATAATGAATTCTGAAATATAAAGATGTTATTCTTCAAACAAAATTCTACCATACTGATCAACATATTGGTGTGTTCTATATGTTTGATACTTCTGCGTGACAATTAAAATTGCAATGCCGTTAGTCCATCCTTATGTCGAATTGACGTATATAGTGAGGCTACATCAAGTGTAATAAGGTAATAATCATCTTCCCATTTGAATTCGATCATTTTGGCTAAAAAGTCCCCTGTGTCTCGTATGTACGATGTTAGATGTTGGACATATTCCTGTAAGAAGAAGTCAATATAGATTGATGTTCTCTCCAGGAAACTGTTTCTGGCTCAAATTATCGACCTTCCTGGAGGTTTATTGGCGTCTTTATGGATTTTAAGAATGAAATATAAAATTGGTATAACAGGGTTATCATTCTTTAACTATTTATATTCATCCATTGTGTAATTAGGCCAGCGTTTTTCCAGGCCACTAGTCTCATCTTATACGTGCTGTAAACCATGTTCAATGCTTGTTTGTTGCTACGGCAGTAGCAGGTATTGTCACTTAGTTGTAGCATAGCCTCCTCAATGTAGTCTTCACTCTTCCATAATACTACATTCCCACCTTTGTCAGCGTTCCTAATGACTATTTCACTGTTGTTTTTGAGTTTAGTCATAAATTGATGAGATTGTAATTCTCTTTTGTTGTTTTTACTCCTGCTTGCATCTTCCATTTTGCGGTTAAGATTTTTGAAACCGCCCACAACTTGTTCATGGAACGCATCAATTGTATCCTTTAACATTATTGGATATAATATATATGATACGATACCCATGTGGCTCCGTCCACTCTGCGAAGGTGTAGCGGCAGGCTGGTGGAGCACTCCAGCCACATAATTATATTTCTTACACAAATTTTCAATCCAACGGACCACATTCAATGTACTCCTGTTCCAAGTGTTTATTTCAGCAAATAACTCATGACACATTTCGCTCGTAAAACATGCTTGATCACATGGAAAATCTACATACATTCATGCTTGGTTAGGGGACATACAATCTACTCGTTTTAAAGATGTTTATGGTATAGAAAATGTATGATTCCAAACATCTTTAAATAGGCGTTGTCCTGGCATATGACTTTGGTAGTATATCTACTTTTAAAACATTACAGAAATAATGTAGAAATGTATGTCAATATTGCAAATATAAAAATACTTATATGTTTGTAAAGTAGAAGTAACGTTAAAGGGGAACCACATTTGGGTGTTTGGTCAAAAACTAAAATGAATTACAAGATAGTCTTAACTATTGGTAATTCAGTACAGATGTACTAGTAGTAAGTGGCCACATATAACAACTCCACCTCAGTTTGAGGTTTGTCCATGGTAACGGAACAGTCTGGGAGGTACTTACCATTGTTTTAAGAAGGGATTTCACTTATGTTGAGTCATTAGGAAAGTCTCATTAAAGAGCATAGCTACGTAGATTAATGCCAGATGTATTCCTTTTGATTAGCGCCACCACAATGAATGAATAGCAAATTAATTCATAATGATATGACACTTACACTGTTAGCAAATTATCTATAGTAAGAAACCACAAAGGGCACTATTCATGAAAACAAATTACCATGTCATAGTGATATATTTGAATATTTAATATTACACCTAATTAACATTAGGGAAGCACACAAAACGAATTACACCTTTTTCATTAAAAATAGGAACAGAGGTAATTACTTAGGGCATATGCAATTGTAAGAGCAAAGGACAGCTGCAGTGTGTTCTTCATATGATGGGCACATTTTCTTGTCAGCCTGGCAAACAACCGCAAAATGATAGCTTTAGAAACCTATTTACATAATGTGACTTCTGAATATATAACGGCAGCGAAACCTGAGCGTCTACACCGGCATTTCAAGCCATACATTAGTTTGCATCAGCCCCCATCCTCTGTCTACTGTGTAACAGAGAGTCAAAGTAAGACACACTTTCCACGCTTCTTGCATGCACTCGTACAAATGCCGGTTTTTCTGACGGGTTAGTCCCTTTTTCTATGGCTTTCGTGGCATCTGTGGACGGTTAGAGTTAGCAACTTCTACTACTATGTTTGTGCAACCCTCGGGACTGTCTGTAACCCAAGTGATGGGAGTCGCTCGGTGTTTACTCTTTGTGTCAGTCACTGTTTGTTTTTGTGGTCTAGTTAATCGTATGTGCTATATACTATACCGCATATCTTTTGAACGTATGGATTGTTAATTGAACGTAAAGCAATTGTTTGTGCACCTTCCCGCATGTGACGCCTCTAAGCACCTTTATCAAAGAAGATGACAAAGTTGGAAATATTTGCTATAACAGAACTAGAAAGTAACACAATATTGATGCAAACATGGAAGGAACAAAGGGAAGAAAGGAATGAAAAACACCATAACTAGAAAACACAGCCATTTCGAGTAGGAATGGCGAGATAACATACACTCAGCTAGAAATCAATGTGGCACTTATGGGATTTTATTAAACATTATTCACTGGCACCAGAAACACCACGAAAGAAAAGTACCAAATAGTCCATTTGAAGAAAATAATGGACACAATTAAGTGTTTCTATAAGCGTGAAATAAATTGAAAAAATGTATAGGGAACTTAGCAAGAAGAAAAACTCCAGGGAATGACGGCCTGCCAGTGGAATGTTATGCTACATTTCAGAATACGCTGGCACTGCATCCACTGGAGCTGTACCAGGCAGCCAAGGAGCGGGATCCTTACCCCACACACAGGAGGAAGCTGTAATAATCATGCTGCCAAAACCGACCAAAGACCCACTGAACATGAGCTCATATGCAGTGTTGTCCATGCTAAACTTATATCATAAATTAAATTAAAAATATATATTTTAGCCGAGATACTGGCTATGACAATGTCCTATATTGCCCAAATTCAACCCAAATAGTCGGGTTTTGTGTTGGGCAGAATAACCTCACCAAGGGGCAGATTTACAAGCCCCTTGCGTCACTTTTGCACAGTTGTTGCGTCACTTTTGTGATGCAGCGGCAGCGTAAAAGTTGCGGCCCATTTACAACATGACGCATCTAGGGAGATGCGTTACGTTGTGAAGCCCTACACCGCATTAAACCTGCGTCAGGTTTAATGTAGGCAGGGTGGGCGTTCCGTCGCAGGAAGCCCCCTAAAAGTGACGCAGTGAAATCTACAAGATTTCACTGAGTCACTTTTACGTCCATGCTGCGTCAAAACCCTGCGCCTGCTTGAAGCAGGCTTAAGGAGTGACGCAGCATTTTAGGCATAGGGCGCCCCTGAGCATTGCTGGAGTTGCGTCGTGCTTTCGACACGACTCCAGCAATGCGTGACTTTTCCGTCAACAGATGCGTCAGAATTTCTGACGCATCTGTCAATCCTTGCGCCATGGTGCGCCGTATTGTAAATACGGCGCATCCATGGTGACGCAAGGGTTTTGCATTTTGGCGCAGGGAAAGTGACGCATCTCTACAGATGCGTCACTTTCTTGTAAATCTGCCCCCAAATATTTAAGTAGTTATTTATTTATTTGTATAGCGCAACTAATACCCTAGGGCGTTTAGGCTTAATTTGATGGTTATAACCCATTTTTTCAACGATCACCCGCTGTTGGGAACCGATTCAGCAGTGGCCTTCACAGACATGGAGGAAGACATTATTCAGTTTATTGGATGGTCATCGCATGGTTGAATCTGCTTTATGCAACACCATTGGTGCATGTCTAAAACAGCAAAATGTCAATATAGACTTGAGAGGTGAATAGGAGTGCCTGGGAGAGATTCCCATCCCGACTCCTGCTGTTCTCACTCCACGGTGAGACTTCAGCTACCACCAGACAGCCAGAGGGATCTCATTATGCAGAAGCATAATCTCACAATATGTGCTCCTGTAAATTTGCCACTTTGGCTTGTTCTCAGGACTTAAACTCTTCTTCACAATGAGGCATTGTCAGATCAGTTGCTAGTGCTGCCCTTCCTGAGGGCTGACTGGACATTAAGAAACTTGGAGCTAACAATATTTCATGAGGATAAAAATATGTTTGGAAGCAACTTATGGAAAATCAAAAGGAAAATCAGACCATGCAACCATTCTGGAATAAACTACTATAAATAATAGGCATAATACAGAGGTTTAAAAAATAACAATCCTGCCCCAACGCCTAAACTTTTTGCAAAAGTGCCACGAATGACACCTGAACACATATTTCAAACTCCGAACTCACTACAGTTAGATCTCGCATGAGGAGCATGGTAAAAACAAAATATAACTCTTCGGAAATGTTAACTAACTGTACAAAAGGGAGGACTCAGTTCCCCAAATATTCAGTTCTATTTTGTTGCTATATAACTGTAGTGGGTGGCCTGCTGGTGTACTCCAAAGCAGAAGAACCTACATTTATAGGGAGTAAAAATCAAATTGAGCACTTTGTGCCAGCAGTGTTAAACAGTAGCCCAACAGTACAAATCCAAACTTTTGACTTTGGCTAAACAGTGCAGGAAAAAATGCCTGTCCCACACAAAGACAAAAGTGGCATATGCCGCATAAAAACGCCATTTGGCTGTACCCTGAATTTATAAGGATTTAATCAGCAACAGCACAATATTGTGGCAAGGATTCGGAATAGCTAATCTTGAAGACCTGTTTGAAGACCAAAAATTCCAAACGTTTTCTGAATTGTGACACAATTGTGGCCTTCTAGTGGAATAGTCCTATGGCGCTATTTTCTAAACAATAAAGACATTGCTTCAAAAAAAGGTAAGCCAGAACCAGTAACACACAGAACTCTGCAACTAGTACCGACACACCCATGCTATACCACTCCATCCCTGAACAAACAATAGTAAACCTGGACGGGCTATGGGTGAATTTGCAAAAGACATAACAGAAAATTTACAAAGAGTGGGGATCGCGCATCAATCGAATCCCTCAAAATTCTCTGAAATCTGAGAAGTTTAAGTTAATTCCATAAGGCATGCTTCACAAGACAGGTAGCACCACACAGGTTGCACAAAATATATTCAGATATAATGAACACATTCCTAAGATGCTCTAATAAAGACCCACACTTAGGGTCATATATATATAAAAAATGCACGCAATGCAATGCAGCAAGTCACCTTGCTGTGCTGCGTGACAGGGCAGGAATGTGCCGTATTTACCATTATACGGTGCATTCCTGTACTTTCTTTGGCACATTCCCAGGTTTACAAGTGCTTGTAAATCTGAGGATGCATCAAAATCCATGGGAGTTGTATGGGAACACCTATGCAACACCCATGGAACAGCAACCCAGGGTACAGTAATGCAACACAGCAATTTGTGCTGCGTTACTCCAGATTTTCGAACCCACTCATAGACGTGCAAAGTAGTAAGAGGTGTATGGTTTTAGGTGGCTTTTCCCCCACAAACAGTGCTCACCTACATCCTTGTTTGTGGCAGTATCTGCATGTTGCCAATATTAGTTCAAACGCTTTGCCTCTACTCTTGCCTCTTGGTCCTCCTTATTCCACAAAAATACCTGAAGCATGCCCTCGCAGTCTTTAAGACGCTTTTCTATCTGGACTTGCTATCTTTCATGCTGTGATTCGGTGACAGTTTTTTAAAACTTATTTTTCTGTTTTTACATTAGGTATTAATTTTAAAGTCACCCCCACTTTATATAAAATATAAATTTTAACCTAATCTAGGAGCACTGCCCTCTTCAAAAAGATTTTTTTTCTTTAGCTTACTCCCTTGCATCCGAAAGTGGCTCACCCCGAAACAGCTCACCAGTCGCTTGCTTCGGTTTGTGGCAGTGTTACTATGGCGACCATATTGAGAGTATAAACCTTTCGCCTACACTCTAGGGGATATATTATCAAGAAATGGCGTTAAAATCATCGCTGCTTTAGCGGCAGGAAATTTCCGCTAAAGCGGCGATAATGGGCTTGATAATATGCCCTTGAGAATTCCCATAGAAGCCCATGTTCTGGTGTCAACATGGGCTTCTATTGGAATTCTCTGCGGCATATTATCAAGCCCATTATCGCCGCTTTAGCGTCAGTTTTCTGCCGCTAAAGCGGTGATAATGTTAACGTCGTGCTTGATAATATGCCCCTAGGTTTCTCTGTGTTTTTTCCCTGTCCATTATATGCAGCAGCGTGCTTTACTATATTGGCCAATTAATCTAACACGATTGACACAGCATTCATAAACAATAATACCAGTGAAATATGTTTCGATTCTGCAGCACAGTTTGTTTTTTAAAAAATCTTGCAATGAACCTACTCCAAGAGTTGTGCCGGGGGATAATTCTATTTCAAAATGTCAAGGATTGAACTGAGCATCACAGATTTGGCCTAAAGAAGGCCTTGAGATACCTATAACTAGTTTCCTCCCCTCTGCTACACCTTCTTCATTAGACTTTATCGGTCAAACTTGAATAAAGGCGGAGGAGCAGTCTTCATATTTAGGAAACCATTCAAAATCAATCAGATTCACTATCTTAGTACTGCTAATTCAGAATGTCTTTCTTTGTCGATTATTATCAGTCCCAAACAATCTCTTGCTGCAATGTTAGTTTATCTTCTGCCGTCATCCCTTATAATTTTATAACACAAGTCATAGATTTAGTTACAGATGTTGCTGCATCTCATAAAATATGCTTTATATTTCTGATTCTAATTTTCACTTTGACTTTATTGGCAATTCAAATTCGACTCAGTTACCTGGTGCTTACATTTATGATAGTGGTCTCACACAGGTAGTCATTTCCCATACACATTCACATGGCTACATTCTAAATTCTGTATATGTACCACCAAACTCCACCCATTCACTACTTGAACTTCCTCGTGACAGATGGACTGATCTATCAGTTATAACATTTAATGTAAATGAAATGCATAGACCTTAAGAAAATTAGAGTATGAAAAAAGTAGACATCCAAACATTTTCAAACTCCGTCTCCTCGCCTCCTGAGGTTTTATGTCCCGCCACCAACTATTCCAACTGCTATCAGTTGGGCACCACAATTGCAGATGTTATTGTCTCCTCTTAAATACCTGAGGAATAGTAATTCTGCTGAAGGTCTCTCAAAAGTGTCATATCCGCTATGATTCAAACCTGAAACTTATTTTTATGGCTAAACTTCCAACATATAAAAAAAGCTATCACTGAAACTTGGAAACACTGCGACTCTAAACAAATTCTCAATCTAGTCAATAAACAAAGAGAGTTTTAAAATCAAATACCCTGGGAACTTTCCCCATTGATAGAACATATATAGTTCACTTCCAACAAGATTAAACAAAGAAACTACTGTATTCTTTTGTGAGGAACTAACCTCTTCAATGTCATTTGCTACCTCTCCCTGCAACCTTGAAAACTTTAATTGCCCCTATCTAATTCAAAATCAATCAATCAGTATTTGCATAGCGCAGCACTGTCACCCTTAGAGGTATCTTGGGATGTGGATGCGATGTCAGAATAAAGGTAAGAAACTAGCAAAGAGAGGCAAAATAAAGGTCAGATACGAGCGGAAAGGGGCAAAAAAGAGGTTAGAAATTAGCAGAAAGAGGCATAATATAGGTCAAAAATGAGCTGAAGAGGCAGTAAATAAAGGTCAGAAACAAGCGAAAAGAGGCACTATATAAGGGCATATTATCAAGGACGGCGTTAACATTATCGCCGGTTTAGCGGCAGAAAACTGCCGCTAAACCGGCAATTATGGGCTTGGTAATATGCCCTGGAGAATTCCCATAGAAGCCCATGTTCACACCAGAACATGGGCTTCTATGGGAATTCCATAGAGCATATTATCAAGCTCATTATCGCCGGTTCTGCCGCTAAACCGGCGATAATTTTTAACGCCGTCCTTGATAATATGCCCCATAGTTCAGAAATGAGCAGAAAGAGGCAAAATAAAGTTAAAAAAACGAGCAGAAAGAGGCAAAATATTAGGCAGAACGAGTGGAAAGTGTCAAAATAGAGGGCAGGAGCGAGCAGAGAAAAGGAAGAAAAATTAGCAGAAAATGAGCAGAGGCACAAAACTGAAGGCAGCAAAGGTTAGCGAATTGCGGGCAAGCTGGACAGGAGGATCGAGGCAGGGGGAGCTGACACGAGGACCTCTTCATGGTAAATGATTTTTCTAAATTTTTGAGGTTCTGTAAGTGGGCTCCCCTCTTGACTGGTCCTATCTACATAATCCACAAAAATATTCCAGAACTTACTTCTGTACTGCAAAATAATGTATCTGTTTATACAATCATGAACTGTTTCTAATTATCTTAATCAAGGCATAAGCAGACCTCTATTGAAGGAACTTAATTTGGAACCTGCTGATACAGCTAACTATTCTGAACTATTGTTCAAGAATATTGCTTCCTACCATTGGCAACATAATTAAAAGCATTGTAGCCAAACATCTATTGCTTCGATTTTCTGTGTTGGGTTTGCGTTATTTTTTTAATGCAGACCCAATGCAAACTCCAGATTGATATATACAAACTAAAGCAAATGTTAAATTGGGTTGGTTCATGGGCAAAAGTAAAGCATTGCAGCGCAATGCGTTGCTTTGCGCTACTTTGTGACCAGGAGACATTCTATACGCGGTGCATGGACTTTTACTTGCCTCCACTCTTGGATTTTGATGCCAATCCATATCTACAAAGAATCCAAAACATGGATTTATATCAGAATCCTGTGTTTCCCTGGAGCTGGTTTAATGAGGAGAAATATGTCTCCTTTTTTTTTTCTTCTTTGGATGTGTGCTACATTTTTACATTCTACACTCATTGGTCCAGACTGTTCCATAAAAGCTCTGAAAGACTGTGTTACCAACATCAAATGTGGGATGGATACAAATTGGTTGAAAACAATTATGGAGAAAGTGGCGATCTGACTGAATTTCCCTAGATGGCCAACCAAGCAGGCAATATCCTCGAAGGTATCCTAGGGCCAGGGATCGCTTCAATTGTATATCCCTGTGAAGCCCAGCCCATCGGATACTCTCCCACCCAGATTCAGAGTGGAAGCTCCATCCTCATCTGCCGTTCACTGCCCAGGACCTAATTACCAGGAGACCCCATCTATGCACTACCTCGGAGGAAAGTTAGAAAATCACAGTGGAGAGTGGGTGCACTGCCCCTGACCTCAGCTGCCATAACAGTCCATGAGACAGAGCTCACTGCACCGCTTAGAGAGCTGGCCTCTACACCCCCAACCGCTCCGCTTCAGAAGTCAAAGGATCCCGTGCGGACCCTCACTCAGCTGCTGGGACTTACCGACGCTCTGTCCCCTCAGTATGAGTGCTGCCCAGGGCCTGACAGTCAGGGGCATTTAGACTCTTTGCCTTTTTTCGTGCAGTGAGGAAAGGTAGACTTGAGCACTGCAGGGTGGGCCTGCTACCACCTCATTGTTCAGCATCCACTCTGCTCGCCCCAGGCCATGGGTTCTCGACCTTCCAACCCTCTACCCCTGACTATAAAAAATACAGTATGGATCCACCAGCATTTTTGGGCTGTTTGTCCAATGTTGATTTAACATTTGCTTGGCCGACCTGCCTCAGAGCCACTCCAACCCCTAAGTCCAAGATTAAAAGCCTGGAAGCAGTGGGAAGGTCAGGAGTTTTCTATGGTATCCTCAGAATGCTGCGGAAAGTCGTTCCCCTCCTCCCGATAGGAAACAGGAGAATGATGGTCCAGGCTCTGGTCCACTCTTGCCTGTATTGCGGCAACTCCATGTACCTGGGAGCACCTAACTCCACAACAAGGAAATTGCAAGTCATCCAGAACGGTGTTGCTCGGCTACTGCTTGGCATTCCCAGAACACAATCGGCTACACCAGGTCTGAAGATTTTACACTGGCCGCTCATTCTGGAGAGAATAACATTTAAATCCCTCTGCATAGCCCATAAGACTTTGCTGGAGAAAGGCCCCTCCATTAACAGGTCCCTCATCACCTTCTATCTTCCCAGGAAATCCCTCTGCTCTGCTAGCCTGAGCCTAGCCGCTATCCCTAAATCCGAAGGATGAGTAGTGGGGATGGCTCTTTCACCTACAATATAGCGAGGCTCTGGAATACCCTCCCCCTGCACATGCACGCAGAGACTCACCATCTAAGCATCTTAAAACCTGGCTCTTCCAAGAATACTAATCTGTGAGCCTTCAAATCTTCCTCTCTGTTCTGCTGTTTGTGCTGGGGTGCCTCAGGGTAGCGACGCGCTCAATAAATTCTAATTAGGAATAATAATAATAATAATTTGTAGGCACATTATTATCCCTTAGAACATTCTGTACAAGGTCTAGGTACAATGCGCAAAATGTTGTTGTTTGTTGTTGTCCATTCGGGTCAGCGCTGGGTGGGTAAAATAACAAAGACGACCGAACCAGAGCTAAGGCACAGAATTAATGGGTGCAGAATATTATATAACCTGCACGAGCCTTTGTTTAGTTAGAGGAACATTTTGTTGGGTTGTTGAGGTTGCCCCATGCCTGAATTCTAGCCCAAATGAATTCTGTCACTATTCTGAAAAGAACGGCGGCCTGTTCTACACCAAGAATAGCTGCCAGGTGACAGGCACCCACAGGTAAATGGGTAGTTAGGCCACTCTAAGGTATTCTGGCAAACATGCACACCCTATGCTTACTAGGAAAGGAAGCGCTAGGCAGGAGTATAATTATATGTATCCATAAAATCAATGCAGCTGCACAGTTGTTGAATTGTTCATCATCTTCACCAAATGCTGATTACTCTGTTTTGTTTCCTTCTATTAATCATTGCAGCACACGTATTTTACACAAGAGTCCAATTGCTTCAATACATATTTGAAATGCCAGTTTGTGTACTTCTTGTGTCTCCCTTTGGGCATATCTGAGCTAACAGTAAAAGAGTAGATCTGTTTTCACAACTTCCTTGAGAAATCAGGGTTGTCATGTTCTGAGGTTGCAGACACCATCTGGTATCTTGTAAGTTTTAGAGGTCCAGAATGCGCACTGTGGGCTAGCCAGAAATTAGGTCAACATATTCTGATGGTATGCGTTTACTCAGTCCCGCATTGTTTTGATGCTTATGTTGCTCTATTGCATAGTCTTACTGAAATAGTAGGAACTGTATGACTGTTGGTGAACCACGGAAGTGTCACCATTTTCATCGCCTGCGTCCTACCCAATAACAACAGCAATAAACCAGCTGTGACCACTTATCATCAAGCTTTGCCCTGTCTCTATAAGTGGTTCATTGTTGTCTAATACCCTGTGATCTAGTTCGTGATTGATATAAACTCCCAAGTGCTTGAGGCGTGACAACTTTCACTGGAATGGAGAGCTGTCTATTTCTGCTTTGGTCGTCTTTCTTGAGAGTGGTAGGTCCTCACTCTTTACCCAGTTAACAATGTATATGGCTACTACTGCAAAGGCAGAAATGATATCCAGTACCACTGGGAGAGAAGTGGTGATTTATGAAAGCATGAGCAGCATATTTTGCACCACTACTTTTATATATTTTAAAATTGTTGAATCCTCATTGTTCTCACCTTTTGCTGCTAGCGCCACCTGCACGGGCACTTTAGGGGCAGAATCGCGGCTCCCGGTGACTGCTCAATCCTCAGGGAGTCGGAAGCAGGAAGCGGGTGGCCGGATTCAGGTTAGCGGGCTAGTCTTTCATCCACCGCAACCAATAATAGTCATGCTGACGCGACCACGCAGCGTTGCCTCTTGGTCAGAGCTGTGTTTAATGCCTGCCAGGACGGTCAGCTTTTAATCTCTGCCTATTTTGCACCACTACTTTTATCTTATCTTAAAATTGTTGAATCCTCATTGTTCTCACCTTTTGCTGCTAGCGCCACCTGCATGGGCACTTTAGGGGCAGAATCGCATCTCCCGGTGACTGCTCGATCCTCAGGGAGTCGGAAGCAGGAAACGGGTGGCCGGATTCAGGTTACTGGGCAAGTCTTTCATCCACCGCAACCAATAATAGTCATGCTGACGCGACCGCGCAGCGTTGCCCTTGGTCAGAGCTGTGTTTAATGCCTTCCAGGACGGTCAGCTTTTAATCTCTACCTATTTTGCACCACTACTTTTATCTTATTTTAAAATCGTTGAATCCTCATTGTTCTCACCTTCTGCTGCTAGCGCCACCTGCATGGGCACTTTAGGGGCAGAATCGCGGCTCCCGGTGACTGCTCGATCCTCAGGGAGTCGGAAGCAGGAAACGGGTGGCCGGATTCAGGTTAGCGGGCTAGGCTTTCATTCACCGCAACCAATAATAGACACGCAGACACGACCGCGCAGCGGACGCGCGCAGCGAGCGCGCCGCTGGCGCGCCGACCTAACGCAAGTCCGTCTGCACCCGTCCGCGCTCGGACTGGGCTCAGGGCCTGTCCCCCTGGCCCTGGTGTTGCAGATGCCCTAACTTATTCTAGAGACTTTCTCCTGGAGCTAGATCGAAACGGCAGGAACATGTGCTGCCAGAGGCTAACTCCTGACGAGCTCAGAAAGGGATACTCAGCCCCCTACTCCAAATGCCATATGATGATCCCTTACCTCATGAGACGTACTATCAGATTAAAGTCCTGTCAAACAAATTGCTCTCCAGGTGCAGGACTTCCTGCACCTATCAAAGCCATGCTCCTAAATGCTAGATCTCTAATAAAACATAGCGAGGAATGCGCCATGTTAATAGAGGAACATAAAATCATGCTGGTCTTTATCACGGAATCCTGGTTGGATGAAACCTCAGGCCCTGATATTGTAAAAGCCCTGCCGCCGGGATATCTTTGCTTCACACAAGACCCGGTAGGAAAGGTGGTGGGCTGGCCATAATTTACCATAACTCCTTGGAGCCCTCCTTTTTCTCAGCCTCCGATAAGACATGTGAAGCTTTGTCAGTAAATGTCCGTATCTCTCCTCATGACACCCTCAATGCAATCCTCCTCTATCGCCCTCCCGGGGCAAGAGGTGCATTTTTAGATTCGGTTGGAATGTTATTAGAGGAGGGACTTTGTGCTAAGTCTTTTACGATCTTAGGAGACTTCAATTTCTATCCTGATGACCCCACGGACTCTGATAATTTAAAACTACAACAAACTCTAAGTGGGGGGGAACTTATTCAACTAGTGCTAGATCCCACCCACATTGCAGGTCATACCCTAGATGGAATATTCTCCAACCATCCCAATATCCACTACCGAGGAGTTCTGCCAGTCCCCTGGTCGGATCATGCGGCCGTTTTCTTTGAAATCTCTCTTACCAGGGATCACAAACCAAAACCTGAACCCATACTCAAGGTTGAAACAAGGGCCTGGAAAAACATTAATAGCGAGGAATTTGATAATCGCCTGAAAACAACTATGGGCGCTTGGCCCTCATCTGTGGATAAGGCTGCGGCGGTATACACTGAATTGCTAGATTCAGTCTGTAAAACATTAGTTCCTGTTAGAATGTGCACCCCCAAGAGGGCATCGCCCTCAGCCCCCTGGTACTCTGGCAGCCTAAAACTGCTTAAAGCTGAATGTAAATGGTTGGAACATGCTTGGAGGAGAGGGTACACTAATATTACTAAAAAGGCGTACAGAGACAGTCTCTCCAACTACAAAAGAGCGCTTTTTGACACAAAAAAGAAATCTTTCGGGGAACAGATTAGCAATGCTAAATCCTCCACAAAGGAACTTTTTAATACTATTCTAAAACTTACAACTCCTACCAGGGCAAAACCACGGCGTAGCCCTGAATTTTGTGAAACCTTAGCCTCCTTCTTTCAGGAAAAAGTGGATATTATTTTCTCGTCTTTCTGCACTCTGCCAAAGGAGGGCATTAAGATGGGAGCTTGGGGTCCATCCAAGGACTCCAAGGTAATCCCCACTTTGGACAGTTTTGCGACATTGGAGGCCCAAGACGCCACTAAGCTCCTACTGGCAATCCAAGCAGGCTCCCCTCTAGATCCATGCCTAGCATCAGTAGCTAAACATGTCCCGAATACAATCGGGCGGCTCTTGCTCCAGGTTTTAATACCGTTTTCAAGTCAGGCCTGTTTTCCAAGGTCTGGAAAAAAGCTTCAGTCCTTCCCCTCCTGAAGAAAGCCAATCTAGACCCTAAGGAGCCAAACATCTATAGACCCATCTCTCGTCTTCCGCTGCCGGCTAAGATGATTGAAAAGGAAATGAACTTTCAACTAAGCTCCTTTATTAAGACCAATGGTCTATTAGATCCAACACAATTTGGCTTCCGCGCGGAACACAGCATGGAGCTGGCTTTGATTAAATTAACCGAAGAAATCAGAGAGGCATTAGATCAGGGAGGAGCTGCTATCCTGATTATGCTGGACCTTTCGGCGGCCTTTGACATGGTCCACCATGAAGTATTGCTGGACCGGTTAGTTGAAAGGGGGGTTACAGGCAAGGCTCTTGCCCTTTTAAAATCTTTTCTCACCGATAGACCCCAAACAGTAGATATGGGTAAAGATTGTTCGAGGCCTTTCTCCTTGCCCTGTGGGGTTCCACAGAGGTCAGCGCTCAGCCCTTCACTGTTTAATATATATGTGTCCCCACTGGCAGCCCTTATACGATCATTTGGTCTCCAGTTGACCTCCTATGCTGATGACACACAAATAGTGTTGTCAATACAAAATGGCAAAGGTCACGACTGTCACAACTGCATGCAGGCCATTGCATGCTGGATGTCAGCAAACTGCCTCAAACTAAATGCAGGGAAAACGGAGGTGATCATCTTCGGAAACTCTTCGAACCTTTGGTCACCCGATTGGAGGCCTGAAATATTGGGCTCACCCCCAGCTCCTACCATTAAGGCGAATAACTTGGGGGTGATCGTAGACTCTAAACTATCCTTTCGGGATCAGATTGGCAGAGTTGTTTCTTCCTGTTTTCATCTTCTCAAGATCATGAGGAAAATTAAATTTCTTCTTCCTGTGGACAGCCTCAGGACCGTAATAACTGCGCTCATTTTATCTTGCCTTGATTATTGTACTGCCCTTTATCTTAACATCCAAAAAAGACAGCTCAACCGACTACAAGTCGTGCAAAAAGCAGCCGCCAGGGTTCTTTTGGGTAACCCTGGGTCTGTCTCAATTAAGAAAGGACTTCGGAACCTCCACTGGCTCCCGATGAAACAACGCGTGGAATTTAAGGCCCTCTGTATGGTCTTTAGGGCCCTTAAGGGATCCGGCCCTGCTTATATGAGACAACATCTTCAATGGTATATTCCTAGCAGGGCTTTGCACTCGGCCGAGACAAAGCAAATAAAAGTTCCACGGGTCAAAACAGCCAGTTGGGGGGGCAAGAGTTTCTACTGATGCGCCGCAAAGGCCTGGAATGGCCTTACCCTGCAGCTTAGAAGTGCAGCTGAGCTCCTCGAGTTTAGAAGGGGGTCTGAAAACCTGGCTCTTTTCTTAATTAGGCATACCTCTTAGTAACCAAGTAGGCAACGTCCAGCGCCAGGACACCTCAGGGTAGCAGTGCGCTTTATAAGCTTTATTAACAAAACATAACATAACATATCATCCACTTAGACTAGTGTCTATGGGCCTCCAAAGGTGCAGATTCCCACGATCTCCTCCTTGGCCAGGGGGAAGAGTAGGATGACAACGGGTACCCCTGTCACGTCCCCCTATGAATCACGAAGGGATCCAAAAGAAAACCCCACAGATGACCTATGCCAAAAGGGAATCATAGAGCCAACAGCCCTTGGAAATAAAATCAGCACCAAGATCGCATTTGTGTAGAGTCAGGAATAGATAGCCTCATTATTTTCTGTCAAAGGCCCTCTAGGCATCGCGCGATAGGGACAATGCTTCCTCTCACAGATCATTGGCTAGCCACAAGGAGTGAAACCAGTGCGAGTAGGTGATTGTGGGATTATCGCCCCAGGACAAATCCCACTTGAGTATGATGGACACAGGAGGGAATAACCAGTTTAAGATGGCTGCCAGGATCAGAGCCAAAATCGTGATATCTCCATTGAG